>NC_091752.1:70397599-70462599 GCF_043380555.1 Nothobranchius furzeri
GTTGGCCCTCTGAGCCTCCTCCTCAGCCTCCTCCAGCTGACGCTTCAGCTGCTTCATACGTGAATTCAACTTGTCGGCCTGAAACACACAAACGAGCCCAGGTGACGTCAGACGCTCGCATCGAAAGCGCCTCTTCTCCCGGAGCTGCTTCGGGACACAGCTGACACACAAACAGGAAGTGGAGTCCGACCTGGTCCTTGTGCTGCTCGGCATTGCGCCGCTCATCGTCCACCTGCAGGAGGATCTCCTTCATCTTCTTCTCGGTGCGTCGCACAAGTTTGGTGGCGGTCTGCCTCTCCCTGAGTTAGAAACACACGAGCCGAGATTAGAGACCTGGACGTTCTCGCCAGAGTGCAGTTCCATCCCGAACACGTCCCTGACGTAGGCGGATGCAGGAAAACCCGCGACGCTGAAGCACAAACGTGGCGGCGGTGCTATCGGGAGCGCGTAGGATCAGCTTCTGCCTTCTCACCTGGTCTCCAGATCCAGCTGTTCCTCCAGCTGAGCGATCTTGGCCTCCAGAGCGGCCATGTTGGCCTTGTACTTGGACTTGACGGTCCCCTCCAGCTCCTGCAGCTTCAGCTTCAGCTCCTTGTTCTGGCGCTCCAGCTGGGCCCGGGCCCCTTCCAGGCGCTGGGAGGTGCTGCGCTCTGCAGTCAGCTCCACGTTCATCTGGTCCGTCTTTGGAGAGGAGGAAAGGCGAGTCGAGTTTAATCCCACACACTTCCTGCTTTCAGCGGGAGCCAACAAACCTGCAGCAGGGCCTTCTTCAGCCGGTCGTTGGTCAGCTCGGTGTTGCACGTCTCCTCCTCCAGCTCCTCCTCCAGCTGAGCGATGCGAGCCTCCAGGCGTCTCCTCTCCTCACCAGCAAGAGCGCTGAGAGGCGGAGAGCACAGAGTCAGACTCAAGACTTCGGTCCGGAGACGCTACGGGCGACGGCGGAGATCCTACCTCTTGCCGGACTGGTTGTTGATTTCGTCCTGGAGCTCGTCTCGCTCCTGCTGGGCCTGTCTCTTCACCCGCTCTGCCGCCGCCAGCTCCTGAACATCAACAGGAAACAAAAACGTAAACGCGAGCGGGTCGACGACGGCACGCGCCGCAACGGCAGACGCACACGGACCTCCTGCATCTGGATCATGTCGGCCTCCATGGCCTTCAGCTTCTTCTCCGTCTCCTTGCTCTGGCTCAGGATCTCCTCTCTGGACATGCGGGTGTCGTCCAGCTCCCGGACCAGGTCCTTCATCTGGGCCTGAGGAGGAGGAGAAGCGGTCAGACGGCGGCTCTGAGAAGCACACCTGCTCGAGGTTTGAAGGCTCACCTGGAGTTTCTTCAGCTGCCTCAGCGCCTCGTCGCGGTTCTTGTTGGCCATGTCGATGCCCGCCTCCAGCTCCTTCAGGTCCAGCTCCAGCTTTTTACGAGCGGCCACAGCCGCGCCGCGCTGCTTCTTCTCATCCTCCAGCTCCATCTCCATCTCCCGCACCTGCAGGAACCGCAGCACGCGAGCGTCACCGAGACGACTCAAACCGCCAAGCTGACGTGGAAGTCTGAAGGGTACCTGTTTGACCAACGCTCGCTTCTTCTCCTCGCCCATCTCGTCGCGTCCGGCCAGGTCCCGCTCGTACTGAGCCTTCATGGCCTGCATGTTGACCTCCAGACGCAGCTTGGCGTCCTCCGTGGCCTGCAGCTCGTCCTCCAGCTCCTCCAGCTGGGTCTTCATCTCCTCCAGCTGCTGCTCCATGGCACGTTTGGCCTTCTCCAGCTCGTGGACCTGCTCGGCAGCAAAAGCATCGATTAGGAGCTGGCGCAGGAGCAACAGCGGGGCCATCGTTGCTTTTGAACGTACGTTTTTGCCGACGTCGTCCTTGGACGAGACCAGGTCCTCCATCTCGGCCCGCAGCACTTTGTTGTTGCGGTCCAGCTCTTCCTTGACCTCCATCAGAGCGTCCAGCTCCCGGGTCAAAGCCAGAGCGCGGGTCTCTTTCTCGCGAGCTTCAGCTTCAGCTCGGTCGCGTTCCTCTGCATAACGAGCAGAGATGTTCTTCTCTTCTGCCAGCAGCTGCGAGATGGAGAAAGGGTTAATCGGCGCGGGCGTCGAACCCAAAACGGAGGCTTCTTCTCCAGTGGTGTGGTGCCTACCTGGTCGAACTTCTTCTGCTTCTTTTCCAGGTTGGAGACGATCTGTCGGAGGTGGTCTTGGTCCACCAGCAGGTCGTCCAGCTCCTGCTGCAGACGAGTCTTGGTTTTCTCCATCTTGTCGAAAGCAGCACACTTCTCCTCCAGCCGCTGGGCCGTGGCCTCCTGGTCCTTCTGGAGTCTTTTCTTTCCTTCTTCAGCGGCCTCCAGACAGCTGACGTCCTGCTCCATCTTCTTCTTCATCTCGGCAAGCTGCACACAAACCAGCGGGTGACTCGGAAGGTTCAGAACCACCGAGCGGTCCTTCTGACGGGACCGACGCGTCTCACCTGAGCCTGGGCCATCTGAAGCTGCTTCTCTACGTTCCTCTTGGCTTCCTCCTCCTCCTCCAGCTGTTCTCTCAGGTTGCTCTGCTCTTCCTCGAGCTGCCGCATGCGCGTGCCGAGACCCAGCTTCTGGCGCGTCTCTTCTTGGAGAAGTTCCTGACGAGAGAGGACCACAAACTATCCGTCTGGGGGACAACAGACGCCTCCTGTGGACCGGGTTCTGACAGGAACCGCGGTGGTACCTGAACATCCTGAAGCTGGGACTCCACGGTAGAGCAGTCTTTCGCCGCCTTGATGGACTTGCCCTCCACCTCCGTCAGCACCGCGTTGACGTTGTCCAGCTCGGCCTGAGGACGAAGGACCGGTTAGGAGCCGCGTCCACGAGGTCGGCTCGTGTCAACGCTGGTTCTGGACGTCCTACCTGCACTTTAGTCAGCTTCTCGGCCAGCTCCGTCTTCTGGCGCTCGCTCTCCGAGAACTTGAGCTGCAGCTCCTGGACCAGAGCTTCAGCCTTCTTCCTGCGGTGCTCCGAGTCTCCTTTGCCCTGCATCAGCGTCTGCAGCTCGATGCTCAGCTCGTTCTTCTCAGACTCCAGGGCCTGCTTGGCCTTCTCCACCGCCACTTTGTTCTGCAGGAGGACACGGTCAGTGTGAGGTCTGGCGAGGATGGGGCGTGGAAGGAGCTCTGCTCCGGACAAACGTTACCCTCTTAGCCTGCTCCAGCTGCTCGTTCAGCTCGTCGAAGGCCTGGCTGTGCTTCTGTCTCATCTCCACCAGCTGCTGCTCGTGGACTCTGGCCTCCTCATCCAGGGTCTTCTTGAGCTGCGCCACCTCCGTCTCACGCTTGGTCCTTCAAGGGGCAGAGCAGGTGAGAGTTGTGGCCCGGAGCTGCAGGAAGCGGAGCTCGCTTTGGACCAGCGACCCTACCTGAGTTCGTGCTGGGCGGCCGTGGAGTCCAGCGTGTCCTCCAGCTCCGTCTTGAGGGCCTCCAGCTCCTCTCCCAGGTCTCGGCGGTGTTTCTCCGCTTTGGCACGGGCCTGCCTCTCCAAGTCCAAGTCCTCCTGCAGCTCAGAAATCTGAGCCTCCAGCTCCCGGATCTTCTTCTGGGCCAGGTTCTTCTGTGCAGCCTCCTCTTCGATTCTAAGAGAGGGAGAGGCCAAGGAGAATGAGTAAACACGAAGCAAACGTAAATCATCTTCAGCTCAGACGAACCGGCCCAGAGCAGCCTGGAGCTCCTCCTCCTTCTTGGCCAGCTGCGCCCGGAGCTCAGCGATCTGAGCCTGCAGCTCGGAGATCTGATCGTGGAGCTCTGTGAAGTCGCCGTCCAGCTTGCGCCGGTTCTTCTCCAGCTCTTGCCGCTGCTTCTCCTCCCTGCGCAGACGGTCTGAAGGCAGCGAGAGAACACATCGACACACGGATGAGTCCGAAGAAAGACCTTCAACACCAAACAAGCCAAGCTGGACTCAGATCAGGACTCGTGGGAGACTGACCCACGTGGTTCTGGCCTCGGTCCTGTTGGTGGACCCATCACCCGAGACCAGAACCGAGCCTCCTCCGTGTTAAACAGGGCTCTTCCCTTTGCTTCACCTGTACGTCTGTGGTCTTAGAGCGGATGCTAACGCAAATCTCCAGTTTTGTCTCTTATGGATAAAAAACCTCCCACAGGGCATCTGCAGGGTGAAGGGAGCCAAATTTAAGACTTTAAGACATTTTTTAAGGCCACTTTGACCAAATTTAAGCTATTTTTTTAAATTTAATTGCTGCTATAATTTTCAGCCATCGCCTGGAACCGGTGCTAACCACGTCGCGAACGTGGGATTAGCCAACCAGTTACCATTAAACCTGCACTTCCCCATGGCGCAAGCTCCCGCTAGCTTATGTGCTAGTGGGAGCTTGTGCTCATCTAAAAACAGTCCCCTTTCACAACCAACTGAATGTGAACGGTTCCGCTTACGGCAACATCGCACACAAAAAATGCTGAACACCAACTAGAAATTCACAAAAATGTCACAGAAATAAAATAATCTAGTTTATTGGGTCTTTGGTCATTTAAGACCTCTGGAACCGTATTTAAGAATTATTTGTCATTTTGAAGGATTTAAGGACTTAAATTTGGAAAAGTAAATTTAAGACTTTAGGACTTTTTAAGGACCCGCGGATGCCCCGCTCCCAGAAGATCCGCGGCTCGTTCACAAGCAGCTCGATGGTTCTCGCCCGCTCTCCTCACGACGCACGTCCAGCAGCACGCGTCTGCCGTCAGGTCCACTTTGACCCGTACGGACCTCATATACCTGGAGTTGACCTCTGACCTGTTTTGGAAGGTCAGTCTCCATCTCCAGTGGGGGGGGGGGGGGGGCACTATTGGGGTTCTGATCGGGTTTAAGGGAATGACCCGTTTACGGTGTTTAAAAGTGTGGCTGCTGAGATTTCTCTGAGGTAAAAACGATAAGTATTAAAGTACTCTGGGGGGGTCAGAGGTCAGGGGTCAGGGGCAGTTTTATACCTCAGAGCAGCTTTAGATCATGACCTGTTATTAATGATGTCGTGTTCTTTACACCAGTCTGAATGTTCAGACATCCGGACCTTAGAAATGAAATATAATCAATAATAATAATTATTCACATCATGTTATCTGTTACTTATTTATATTTGATATGATTAATAACATTTAATCTCATCTTCCATCATTTGTGGGTTTAGAGCGTTCACTTAATATCAGTTATAAATGATAATAGCGGGTAACTACAGTCTTGTTCAGCAGCTCACCTGTTCCACTGACGGGAGGAATCCTCATCAGCAGGTGAGCAGCGGAGTGTCGTGACTGAACACCGGCCCAAAAACACAAACCGACCTCGGGTCGGCCCGCCGGGAACTTGGGTCCTGGTTCCGCTCATCACGTTAACGCTCACTGTGACATCAGAGCTTTATTGGCTCTGTGAGAATCCCAGCGCCTGGTTTGTGTTTGTGCGCACCGCGGGAGCGAGCGACGAGTGTGCGCGTTTTTGCAGCTTGGGCGGCGCAGAACGGTGGAGAAGCGCGTTTCCATTAGCAACAGGAGAGAGAGGGCGAGCGAGAGAGACTACTAAACCCAAGCGAGCGCGAGGAGAGATCTTGACGGAACCTTTTTCTGATTATTCCAGCTGACGGATTTCCGTTGTCCCGACGGAGAACTTTAATCCCCGTTTCAGCCAATCAGAGATGGTCTTCTGGCCTCTAGCCAATCAGAGATGGTCTTCTGGCCTCTAGCCAATCAGAGATGGTCTTCTAGCCTCTAGCCAATCAGAGATGGCCTTCTAGCCTCTAGCCAATCAGAGATGGCCTTCTGGCCTCTAGCCAATCAGAGACGGCCTTCTGGCCTTTAGCCAATCAGAGATGGCCTTCTAGCCTCTAGCCAATCAGAGATGGCCTTCTGGCCTTTAGCCAATCAGAGATGGCCTTCTAGCCTCTAGCCAATCAGAGATGGCCTTCTGGCCTCTAGCCAATCAGAGATGGCCTTCTGGCCTTTAGCCAATCAGAGACGGCCTTCTGGCCTTTAGCCAATCAGAGATGGCCTTCTGGCCTTTAGCCAATCAGAGATGGCCTTCTGGCCTTTAGCCAATCAGAGACGGTCTTCTAGCCTCTAGCCAATCAGAGATGGCCTTCTGGCCTTTAGCCAATCAGAGACGGCCTTCTGGCCTTTAGCCAATCAGAGACGGCCTTCTGGCCTCTAGCCAATCAGAGATGGCCTTCTGGCCTTTAGCCAATCAGAGATGGCCTTCTGGCCTTTAGCCAATCAGAGATGGCCTTCTGGCCTTTAGCCAATCAGAGACGGTCTTCTAGCCTCTAGCCAATCAGAGATGGCCTTCTGGCCTTTAGCCAATCAGAGACGGTCTTCTAGCCTCTAGCTCTAACAAGCTGGTCCATGATGGTGTTTGTAATCCCCTGAGACACGTGTATCTTCAGCTTCCTGTGGTCCGTGTCGTGTGTGATACACACCCTGATCCTAAACAGCACTGGGAATACCTTCCAGCCTGCCTGGTTCCAGGGTTAAAGACAGCGGTGATGCTGATGACACGACACAGCCTAGTCCAACACGCCGTCTAGTCGCTTTTAACCTTCTAAAGGATCGATGTTGTTTTAATCCAGCTCAGATTCACCCTTTCACCTCGTCGAACCACCGGTTAAAAGACGTGGATTTTAACGGTGGCTGGAGTCGCCCGAGTCGGCACGGTGGGCTTTCCCCCGTTAACAGAACGGTGCTGGGAGGTGGGCGTGGCTCTGGTCCTGGACTATTCTTACCCTCCAGGTCCGTAATCATCGCCTCGTGTTTCGTCTTCAGCTTCTGCAAACTCTTGGACTTCTCCTCCTCTTCTGCCAGGTTGGTGGTGAACTCGGAGATTCTCTCCTCCATCAGTTTTTTTTCCTGTTTGAGCGAAACGGAGGAGTGAGGACGAGAAGCGCGCGTGTCCGGTCCGTGTAACCCTCACCGGCCCTGCACTCCTCACCTTGAGCAGTTTGCTGTTCTGGTCGTCTAAAACCATGACGTCCTCTTCGATCTTCTTCATCTTGGCCTCCAGAGTGACCTTCTCCAGCTGGAGCTTCTGCCTGGCTGCCTCCTCCTCATCCAGCTGCTGCTCCAGGTCCTGCGAGGAGCATTCAGGAAGTCAGACCAAGACGTTATGTTTACAAGCTTTAGTCCAGGAAAAGCTTCCTCACCGCGATATTCTGCTGCATCTTTTTCTTCTCGGCTGTCAGGTGAGAGGCGCGCTCCTCCTCCTCCTCCACGCGAGCCTCCAGGTCATGGAGGATCTCCTCCAGCTCCTGCTTCTTAGCGGCGAGCCGGACCCTCATCTCCTCGGCCTCGGCGCAGAGCTCCGTTTCTGCCTGGAGCTGCTCCTGCAGGGCCATCTTCTCGGCGCTCAGCTGCAAGCGCAGCGGGGAGGGAGGTTTTAACGAGCGGCAGCGCCACGTCGCATCGAGGAGACGAGCACACTGAACATCGGCTTTACCTGTTTGTTTTGCTCCTCCACATCCTGGAGCTGCTGCTCCGCCAGCAGGTGCCTCTCCTTCACCTTGAACAGCTCTTCGTCCTTGGCCTGCATCTCCTCCTCCTGCCGGCTGACTTGGAGGAGGGGCTTCACCTGAGAGAAACGGACCAGAGGTGTAGCGAGTGTAGCGATGGAGCCACGGAGGGAGACCGACGCTCACCTTGGTGAAGAGTCGCCACCACTGCCAGTTCCTGAGCTTGAGGTAAGCGGCGCAGTTCCTCTGGATCACCTTCATCGCGGTCAGCTGCTGCTGTCGCTTGGCGAAAGCCCTGCAAGCACGACAACCTCCAGCTCAGCCGTCACCGCCATCCTCCCGCCAGCAGCTACAGGAGGACCTCTTACCTGCGGGCCACGTAGCCCCGGCACCAGGCCTGGAAGCTGATGATGATGTCCGTGATCTTCATGTCTCTCTCCTCCTCCAGGTGAGCCAGGACTCCTGCTCGGAAGAACACCTTGCTCTGGCCGATGCGGTACAGGTTGGGATCCAGCTCCAGGGCTTTGATCTGATGGGCGAGAGGACAAACCGCTGGCTCACCGCGTCACAGCAGAGGATCTGGACCCTACAGGGGTCTGAGAGCACGCTCACCATCAGCACGCAGGCCTGCTTCCCGTCCATGAAGCCCTTGGGGATGGAGTTTGGGGTCAGGATCTCATACCTGACACAAACAGGTGGAAGACCGTCTTAGCTTTGGCTCCTGGGAGCGCAGACGCTGACAGCGGTAGCGTGCCTCACCTCTGTCTGAACTCCTGGAAGACGATCCGATTCGGGAATCCCTGTCTGCAGATGCGGATCCCTTCCAGCACACCGTTACACCGGAGCTGGTCCAGAACCAGCTGTGGGTCCAGTTTACCGGCCTGAAAACATCAAAGACGTCACGGTTCTGCTGTGGGTGGACGAATGAAGACATCTCCACGCCCACACCTGCTTCATTCATGCCTCCACCCCCCCCCCCCCCCCCCCACACACACACACACACACACACACCACCCGTCAGCTCCCAGCGTCTACGTTTGACTAAATCCACCGTAAGGAAAAAGAAAGCGTCCACATTTATGGTTTAATTGTAAAAAGAAGAGAGCACGAAGGAGAACAGGGTTGTGTCTGGATCGTCACGTCCAATCCAGAGACTAGTCTGAACCCATGTGACCTGAAGCAGGAAGGTGAAAAGTAGCGTTTGCTAACAAAGCATCAGTTCATGAATCCCTGGTTTAAAAAGGACTTCATTTTTAGGGCGTGTTCATTAAATCACGGGCAGGGTTGGGCACCGAGCGTCGACTGGAACCGGTTCCAACTGTTAGTTTTCCCCGGAATCGTTCAAACTTTTCCTAGAACGCCGACGGAAGAGGAATCCACGACCGATCTCCGTGAAAAACAAACGTGATCCGCAAACTGTGATCAACGCTTTTCAGAGCTGATCACACCAGCTTCTGCCACAATACCTAATAATAATAATAATAATTATTATTATTATTGTTCTTATAATAACAATAATAGTTGTAATAATAATAATAATAATTGTTATAATAACAACAATAATTGTTATAATAATAATGATAATAATGTTAAAATAATAATAATAATAATGTTAAAATAATAATAATTGTTATAATAATAATAATAATAATTGTTATAATAATAATAATGTTATAATAATAATAATAATAATAATAATGTTATAATAATAATAATAATAATAATGTTATAATAATAATAATAATAATAATAATAATGTTATAATAATAATAATAATAATAATAATGTTATAATAATAATAATAATAATGTTATAATAATAATAATGTTATAATAATAATGTTATAATAATAATAATAATAATAATAATAAATAACATTATAATTTCCTTTCTGAACTGTTTCTGTTGAGTTTTAATGTTTAAACCTGTTAGCTTGTTACTGACAGCAGCTACGGTTAAGCTTCACTTCCTGTTGTGACTGAATGCTGCTGCAGCATGGAGGTGTGGTTCTCAGTCATCCTGGACATGATCATCCTGAGAGCTTTAGCTGGAAACAGCTGGACGTTTCTGGATGTGTTGGAGACATTTAGCCTCTCATCCCAGAGGCTGCTTCCACACTTTGGTCGTGGTCAGAAACAAACACACTGGTTGTGCTGCAAGTCGTCTTCTTTTTGTCTCCAAAACACGTTTGTGTCTGAATGAAGGTGATGTTGTTGTTCAGAGTTAAAATTCATGTTGAAGTTAAGATTGTTTCATCCAGTAGGACCTGTGGTCAGCTGGCTCGTGTAAAACATGTCATGTCTTCAAAGAATCGGAATCGATAGGAACCGGAATCGAAACTAGGAGTTGGAATCGTTCAGAATCAAACGATGGCCGACCCTAATTACGGTTATTGGAAGCGTCTCCGTCAGAGTTTCATCGACCCTGTGAAAGTCATTTCAGCACATCCCGGCTCACGACGAGCAAAAGCTGCTTAGTGTCCTTTTAAGCTCTTCGGACGTAAAACCATTAAAAAACTGGTTCTCGGTGAACTTGCTCTTTAACAAACGCCCTTTTCATTCCAGAACTCCTGAAAGGCTCTCCGACAAGCCCGAGCTCCTGCCGTACCTTTTTCTCGTGGTTGGGGATGATGCAGCGGACAAAGTTGGGGTTGGTGTTCCTCAGCGTGGCCATGAGCTTGGACAGCTGCTCCTTGTACAGCTGGCCCACGGTGCGGAACATGCCCTTCCGGGTTCTGAAGGCCCCGGGCATCTCGGACATGCCGGACACCTTATCCAGACCCACGATGCTGTCGACTGGAGGAGGGGACGGCAGAGACACACGTGAGGCGGGGAATAAAAGCCGGTTTATTCAGGCAGACTCGAAGCAAACGCACACCACTGAACCTCCTCCTGACGACACACACACACACACACACACACCAGGCGAGACACAGAACCAGGACCAGTGCAGCACCACAAAAACACCAAGTCAATGTGGAGGGAGAGGATGATGTAGAAGCAAGCCAGATGTGGAAAAACAAAGATCTGGATGCAGTGACTGGAGCAGACCCCTAGAGCCGGTCTGTCCGGTGAAAACGACGTCTGGCTTAAACGTGAGCGCACGCCAGGAAGCGGGTAGACTTCAGCGAGGGTGGAGGTGTACGTTCGGAGGTGACCAAACCAAACCCATGCAGTTTATACCCATTGCTGCACGGATGCAGTACCCAAGACCAACACCAGGAGTCCCCAAACAACACTGGGAGAGAAGAAGAAACCCCTCAGGTCCACACAGCTGACTTGTACACGGAAAGGTTAGACATTCAGGCGGGAAAACACGTTTACACCAAAGAAAAGAAACCTTTCACCTGAATCTGAGTGCAGAAACGGAAAACGCTCATAAAAGTAAGCTCTCTGACAGCTCTGTACCTCTGAGAGGCACCGAACCAACAAAACAGACGAGAGGGGATGAAACGGAGGAGGAGAGGGACGGACGGGCGGTGGGATGAGAGAAAAGGTAAACACAGAGGCCCAGACGCAGAAGAGAGGTCTCCGTGAGTAAGGTCTGTTCCCGCGTGAGAGCAGGTGCAGCAGCAGGAACTCACCGTCCTTCCACAGCTCAGACACAAACTTATCCGTGGACTGGTTCAGCAGCGACGCCACGTTGTCGTTCAGAGGGTCCATATTCTTCATCAGCCACTCGTCCGCTTTGTAGTCCACCTGAGGAGACACGCCCGGAGTGTTCATCAGGAGAGAGGTTACCGTGTGTGTGTGTGTGCGTGTGTGTGTGTGTAATCACCTTCCCAGCATAATGAATGATGCAGAAATCGGCTTCATCCTTCAGTTTCTTGGGCTTGAAGAACTTGGGGTGCGTGCCCTGCTCCTGGAGCACCTTCTCCACGAAGCTCTTGTCGGTGGCCTTGGGGAACCAGCACTCCTCGTCCAGCAGAGCGAGGATCCCAGGAGGACTGGCCTGGACACAGAAGGGCCAAAATGCACCTAAGGAGGTGGAACGCTGCAGCGTACGCTCGGCGGCCATCAGAACACAACGAGAGGAAGCAAAACAAACCAGAAGAACTTGCTTCTGAAGGAAGACAACAACGGATCCATCGGTCACCAGGGATGGGAATTACAGGATTTTAAAAGTCAGATGAGGAAAGTTGTGTGTGCTAGCGGGAGTCTCCTGAGATCAGATGCTTGCTACCCGTGTGTAACCGATGGAAACGGTCAGGTGAATGAAAAAGGTTCGACCTCTGCTGCATCTGCAGCCGGACTCCTGAAGGCACCGGGATGTGGGAATATCACGCTCCCAGCGTCTCTGCAGGGCTGAGCTCCAAGCCATCCATCTGACTTACTCACTACACCCCTCCATGCACTTAGATCAGCAGCGACTTACATTAGAGGAGGCGGGGCCTAAGCTCCCACCCACTTTTTGACTGCGGCGTTCCCGCGGCACGCCTTTCAGCCATTTTTAGCCGGTTTTATTCTGCTGGCCCTGGCGGGGTCACTGTTGATGAAAAGTGCTGCATGAATGAAGTTGGGTCTCATAAGCCCACGCTGCTGTCCGGTCCTTACCTGCTCACCAAGCGTTTACCTGCGTGCGAGCGCGTTAAAGGTCTGAAGGTCGCCGCCGCTTCAACACAAAGACACAACTGTAGACGCGCTGCGAGGCTGAGAGGAGGCGGGACTCACGGGTTTCTCGATCAGCTCGATGCAGGGCTGCAGGTCGAGGCCGAAGTCGATGAAGCTCCACTCGATGCCCTCCCGCTGGTACTCCTCCTGCTCCAGGATGAACATGGTGTGGTTGAAGAGCTGCTGCAGCTTCTCGTTGGTGTAGTTGATGCACAGCTGCTCGAAGGAGTTCAGCTGGAGAGGAAGGAAAACACGAGCAGCTCAGTGGGCGCGGGCCGCTCGGCTCGGACGGGAAACCTCGTAAACGTTGGACTTACTTCAAAGATCTCAAAGCCAGCGATGTCCAGGATGCCGATGAACGAGGCTCCCTGCCTCTTGGTCTTGTCCAGGGCTTTGTTGATCCTCATGACGAGCCAGCGGAACATCCTCTCGTACGTGGCCTTGGCCAGCGCCTCCACGGCGAACTCGGCCTGCTCCTGCGTCTGCGCCTTCTGCACGTAGTCTCGGCCCACTTTGATCCTGGGCGACAGGATGGCCCGGGTGAAGTCCGTGACGTTCATTCCCATCAGGTGGCACACCTTCTGAGCAGCTGTGGGTGGAAAAACACAGGAAGGCGTAAAAAAGCGTGTCGAAGACGCGAGAGGTGCGACAGAAGGCGTGAAACGTACCCGTGTTGTCAGGCATGGAAGCCTGATCCGTGTGGCGCTCCTTCTTGAAGTTCATGTTTCCGAGCTGCAGAACCGAGGCCACCACCTTCAGCATTCCTGCACAAACCAACCGGATCGGGAGACGTTTACAGCCACATCCCACGAGAAACCGCCAACACAGCAGCTGCTCCCTTACCTATCTGCTCGTCCTCGGGAATACCCATGATCCTCATGGCTTCCATGGTCTCTGTGAACAGATCCTTATCCTGCTGACCCGGAATCGTGACATTCCCGTTGGAGAGGAATCGGTAGTTGTTGTAATTTTCAAGGAGAAGATCAGCTGTGACGAAAAGGCAAAGGAGAGAGGCGTTTACACGAAACAATCAGGAATTCCCGGAGAACTCCGAGTGTGCTACTCACTCCGCAGTTTGTCTCCCGCTCCCGTGAGCAAGTAGTAGAAAATGTGGAATGCTCGCTCGTCTTTGGCCTGACGAATCGCTCGGGATTTCTCCAACAGGTCTGGACGTGGCGCTGTCAAGGAAAGGTTCTGTTAAGAGCACCGAGTCTCCCGCTCCTGATGGGATCCCAACATCAGTGCAAAGACGGTGGAAAGGATACACGTCTCGATGTTGGCACCGACGATGTAACCGTTGACGTCGAAGTTGATTCTGATGAACTTTCCCTGAAAGGAGAAGAACGCAGACCGATTCAAGCAGGATCAAATAAACTCACCATGAGAGACCAGATGAAGGGCTGCGTCATACGAATCGAGAGGAGTTGTCGTTTTTGACCGTCTTGGCGTTTCCGAAGGCTTCCAGGATGGGGTTCGCCTGTAGCAGCTGCTTCTCCAGCTCCCCCTGGTGGAGAAGAGCAGAATTAAAGAGCTGATCTCTCCGACGAGGACCTGATGTAGGGACGGCCCACCTTCTCTAGTCAGGTGTTAAAGGGAGCTTAGGGCAGCTGGAGTATTTCTGTGTAAGTCGTTATCTTACCTGCTTTAATCGATCACCTGAGCAACTTCTGTTCAGAAACACAAAGGACTGATGAGCTAACGGCTAGGACAGCGCTGACAACTTAACATAGCCAACCTCAAAATTTCATATCAGTTTATGAATCAGTGTCAACAACTTCTGTGGTTTTTCACAAGTCTAACTAAATCTTAGGTGGCTCTTCCTGCTAGACTCAGTCCTTGGAGGCACCAGGAATGCTCCCCGCTGCTGCTGGAGGCACCAGGAATGCTCCCCTTTGCTGCTGCCGCTGCTGGAGGCACCAGAAATGCTCCCCGCTGCTGCTGGAGGCACCAGGAATGCTCCCCGCTGCTGCTGGAGGCACCAGGAATGCTCCCCGCTGCTGCTGGAGGCACCAGGAATGCTCCCCGTTGCTGCTGCTGCTGGAGGCACCAGGAATGCTCCCCTTTGCTGCCACTGCTGGAGGCACCAGGAATGCTCCCCTTTGCTGCTGCTGCTTGAGGCACCAGGAATGCTCCCCTTTGCTG
This sequence comes from Nothobranchius furzeri, assembly GCF_043380555.1. Taxonomy (NCBI): domain Eukaryota; kingdom Metazoa; phylum Chordata; class Actinopteri; order Cyprinodontiformes; family Nothobranchiidae; genus Nothobranchius; species Nothobranchius furzeri. The sequence goes on from NC_091752.1 coordinate 70,411,811, forward strand.
CCACTGCTGGAGGCACCAGGAATGCTCCCCTTTGCTGCCACTGCTGGAGGCACCAGGAATGCTCCCCTTTGCTGCTGCTGCTTGAGGCACCAGGAATGCTCCCCTTTGCTGCTGCTGCTGGAGGCACCAGGAATGCTCCCCGTTGCTGCCGCTGCTAGAGGCACCAGGAATGCTCCCCTTTGCTGCCGCTGCTGCTGGAGGCACCAGGAATGCTCCCCGTTGCTGCCGCTGCTAGAGGCACCAGGAATGCTCCCCTTTGCTGCCGCTGCTGCTGGAGGCACCAGGAATGCTCCCCTTTGCTGCCGCTGCTTGAGGCACCAGGAATGCTCCCCTTTGCTGCCACTGCTGGAGGCACCAGGAATGCTCCCCTTTGCTGCCACTGCTTGAGGCACCAGGAATGCTCCCCTTTGCTGCCACTGCTGGAGGCACCAGGAATGCTCCCCGTTGCTGCTGCTGCTGGAGGCACCAGGAATGCTCCCCGTTGCTGCCGCTGCTGCTGGAGGCACCAGGAATGCTCCCCTTTGCTGCCACTGCTTGAGGCACCAGGAATGCTCCCCTTTGCTGCTGCTGCTGGAGGCACCAGGAATGCTCCCCGTTGCTGCTGCTGCTGGAGGCACCAGGAATGCTCCCCGTTGCTGCTGCTGCTGGAGGCACCAGGAATGCTCCCCGTTGCTGCCGCTGCTGCTGGAGGCACCAGGAATGCTCCCCTTTGCTGCCACTGCTTGAGGCACCAGGAATGCTCCCCTTTGCTGCTGCTGCTGGAGGCACCAGGAATGCTCCCCTTTGCTGCTGCTGCTGGAGGCACCAGGAATGCTCCCCTTTGCTGCCGCTAGGGTTATTTTCAGCACTGAGGGGAAACTACAGAAACTAGTGTAGAAGTGCCAACGGTGCAACAGTTCACAAACATCTATGAAACCCTAGATGTCGGAGTTCAGCGGGTGCAGCTGCGCTCACACTAGCTGTTAGCTCATCAGTCCTGGAGGTAATGCTAGCATTTCTTTGAAGTGAGGCTTTTCAGGAAGGCCAACTAAAACTTTCACACAGAAACACTTCAAAGCAGTAAAATCCCTGCAGCTTAGATTAGGTGTTAAATCTGCTCAGTGAGAAAAAGCATTTTGCAACCGGAGGCAACAAGGAGACGGTTTGCTGATTGACCCAACACCTCATTCACACCTGTGGAGGAAGACGGTTCAGAACACAGAGACACCACAGCAATGCACACGGCACCCAAAGCAACCCCCAACGTCACAATGTTAGTGCCCCGATGAGCCAGCACCAGAACCCGGAAACCCAACAAGCCGTCACCCGAACCCGGCGCCGAGCCCTTAGACCCGTTTTACACACATAGAAACCATATCTCATCTTCTGGGGCACGAAAACGTTCATTTACACGTCTGTTACTAAACGTCCGTCGAGACGAACCACACGTTCGTGGACTGATGCACAGAAAAAGCAGCAGGAGAGACGTGGAAAAATTCAACCAGACAGAAAAAACCGCCCCAGACCAGCTGGATGCTTTCCTCCCATTACACCCCCCCCCCCTACCCCCCCGTCTGGTTGAATTTTTCACAGGAACACATGGAGCTGCTGCTGAGCTGCACAGAAACCTCCCCTCTCCTTCCTGATGCCTGGTGAGACCCCCCCCCCCCCCAGTTTAAGGTGACTTCCATAAGAGTCGACGCTTCAGCGAGGGGGGGGGGGGGGGGGCTGAAACAGAAAGGTGACGACAGAAGCAGAAAGTAGGAGGAGCAAATGAAAGGGGGAGGGTCAACTCACATGTGACAGGACCAAACTGCTCTGTTGATGGAAAAAGAACAACAAGCTGAAAACGGGGTGATGGACGCTGCTCTGACACCGTCATGCAGCTCCGCTAAACGTCCGCCAAGTAAAGCCAAACTAAACGGGTGGGACAGTCGTAGAACAGCTTTTAAATGACCCGTTTTCTGCGGTGGAGTTTTAAGGGTCTACGTTCTCACTACAGAAGGAAAGGCTGGTGCTTCAGGAGGCTTCACGGTCAGCTAAGCGCCAGCAGAAAGACTGACCTGATCCTTTTTGGTCTTGTGAGAGGACGCCACATGAGCCAGATACTGGATGACCTTCTTGGTGTTCTCCGTTTTGCCGGCGCCGGACTCGCCTCTGTACGAGACAAACGTTCAGCCAGACCCACACACAAAGACACGGGTGGCTAAAGCACTCCAGAACATGCTTGAAACTCACGTGCAAAGAATCGACTGGTCTTCCCGATCTGTGAAGGAAACACATGGAAACGGTCAATTCAGCAGCAGTGGAAGCGAGGCGAGAGCTTGTTACTGGCAGGGCGCGCACAGGTCACGCCTGTACAACAGGAAATACACAAGAGCCCAGACAGGAAGTCAGTATCTGGCTTCCTGTGACTAAAGAGCTCCCGCCAGAGCTCCAAGAGCCCAATTACTCCATCACATCCTGAAAGGTGGTGTGCAGCACTAAAGCGTTCATGGTGAGCATTAGAGGAGCGCAGAGGCGGCGAGCTAACGCTAAACCAACAGAATCCACCCAGGAGGCGGATTAGAGGAACACCCCTGCAGCGGCTCCACGGGAAACTCCAGTCCGGGACGCGCAGCATAATTACACACCGTGGTACGGATAACGGCCGGAAAACAGGGAACAGGAAATCTGCAGCAGCTCATTTAGGCAGGATGTGTGCTCTTAATAGCTTCTGATGAATTAAATAGAGACAGAGTTGTGTCGGCTTCAAGAAGAAGAACAGGAAACCTGCTCAGATTCAAAGCTAATGTTCAGGTCATTGGGGTGCAAGTCACTCCTGTTCCAAAAATCCGATTCCCTTTTCCCAGACTTCCAACATTTCAAAACGCAAATGTCTGCAATCTGGGTTCAGATTATTATTATAAGGGGTCAGAATGATCGTATGAAAGTGTCGGATCATTCTGAAGAGTGAGTGTGTGTGTGTGTGTGTGTGTGTGTGTGTGTGTGTGTGTGTGTGTGTGTGTGTGTGTGTGTGTGTGTAGAAGTTATAAACAGCCCGGTTCTAACGCAGCTGGAACGTGGAGCAGAGGCTACGTCCTGCAGCTTTACGGAGACGAAGGCTCAGCCGCCACGGTCGGGTCTAAAAACTGCCCCGATATCACAGTTATCGCAACAGCTCACAAAGAATTATTTAAAACTTTCACACAAGGGTCAGGTTCAGCAGCCGTGTCCTACAACACGTCAGATGTAACATGAGATGGATGGGTGCATCTAAATAGGATAGATTATCCAGAGTTATCTCTAGTTATGCTGCTATAGGCTTAGACTGCTGGAGGACACACTGACCACTTTCCACACTCTACTACTTTCTTCTACAATCTGCTCTTTAACTGTATTATTTTCTGCTATTTCAGCTGTTAACTTTATTTTCTCTCTAAGTGTTTTTCTCCCCAGAAGAAGCTACAACGATGTTCTGCTGAGCTGTGGTGGCCTCATGGAGGGGGCCATCGACTAGCACACTGCTGCTAACCACTTAAACATTCTCCCTCTCCTGATAATAACTTCTTGGTTTCCTCGACGTTGGATGTGCTACTACTAGTTTACCCGTTTAATTATAGATCCACTAGGATAAATACTATAAAGTTTATCCCTCACCTAATAGAATATTTACTAAGTAATCACAATGTAACCATAGAAACACTACTTGGTGTGTGTGTGTGTGTGTGTGTGTGTGTGTGTGCGTGTTGAGAATGGCTGCTTATACTGAGCCAGGATTCTCTGGAGGTTTCTTCCTGTTAAAAGGGAGTTTTCCTCTCCACTGTCGCTGCATGCTTGCTTAGTATGAGGATTGCTGTAAAGACTGACACTAGTCAGTGACTCGATGCAGCCTGCTGGGTTCCTTATGTAGGAAACTTGTTACTGATTGGCTGAATGACCTGACCTGTGTTGGGATGTTTACGGTGTGAAGGTCCTCGAGACGACTTGTCGTGACTTGGTGCTTTACAAATAAACTTGAATTGAAAATGGCAGTGACTCTAACATAAGGTCTGCGTCTCAATTGGTGTTTAAAGGCGGCGATAAAACTGCTGGATTGCTAGCCGTCAGCTCATCATTCCTGGAGGACGTAAGGATGTCTCCACTAAACGGTTGCTCGGGTAACGACTGAGACGGAGGTCACCTCTGGGATCTGCGTTTGTACCTGTAAACACACTCACCTTGCATCATGCTTCTGTACGCCGTGTCTGTGATGGCGTAGATGTGAGGAGGCATCTCGTGTCTTTTCTTTCCCTTGTACATTTCTACGATCTCCTCGGAGTAGATGGGCAGGTTCTTGTACGGGTTTATGACGACGCAGAACAGGCCCGAGTAGGTCTGCAGGACAGGTGCATGATGTCAGCAGGTGATTAAAGACAAAACCTCTTGTAGATCTAACATCAGGAACATGTGGAGCTTAAGGGAGAGTGTTTTTTGGATGTGGGTAAAGTTATTAAACCCAATTCATAACACAAAGAACCAAACCTGTAAAATCAACCAGTCCATCAGCAGCGCCTGTAGTTCATCAACTAGATCAGCTCTAAAGTGCAAACTGAACGAGCCGTCTCTCCGAGGCCAAGCTGAACACATTTAGCTGCACAGACTAAACCCTTCAGGTGTGTTCCACCTCGCTTTACACTGTAGACCGCAACTCAGGGTCCGTCAGCACTTTTTAAATGACACCAACAACCACATCTCTAGGTGTGGAAGCCGTGACTCTGGCCTATAGTTACTGACACTGTTGATCACCACTCTTACATACGGGGTATCTGCAGGTTTAAGGGAGCCAAAGACAAGACGAGACCTTTTTAAGGCCACTTTGACCAAATTTAAGCAATTTTTTTAAGTTAAATTTAAGCTATAATTCCAGCTATTGCCTGGAACCGGTGCTAACCACGTGGCTAACGTGGGATTAGCCATCCTGTTGCCATTAAACTTGCACTTCCCCACGGCGCAAGCTCCCACTAGCTTAACCAGCAAATGTGCTCATCTAAAAATAGCCCCCCTTCACAACCAACTGAATGTGTACGGTTCCGCTTACGGCAACATCGTACACAAAAATGCTGAACACCAACTAGAAATTCATGAAAGTTTTATAGAAATAAAAGAATCTTGTTTATTGGGTCTTTGGTCATTTAAGACCTTTAGAAACTGTATTTAAGGATTATTTGTCATTTTTAAGGATTTTTAAGGCCTTAAATTTGGAAAACCAAATGTAAGGCTTTTTAAGGACCCGCAGACACCCTGTAAAAAACGGAACCCTGTAAATAACGGAACCCTGTAAATAACGGAACCCTGTAAATAACGGAACCCTGTAAATAACAGAACCCTGTAAATAACGGAACCCTGTAAATAACAGAACCCTGTAAATAACGGAACCCTGTAAATAACGGAACCCTGTAAATAACAGAACCCTGTAAATAACAGAACCCTGTAAATAACGGAACCCTGTAAATAACAGAACCCTGTAAATAACGGAACCCTGTAAATAACGGAACCCTGTAAATAACGGAACCCTGTAAATAACGGAACCCTGTAAATAACGGAACCCTGTAAATAACAGAACCCTGTAAAATAACAGAACCCTGTAAAATAACGGAACCCTGTAAATAACGGAACCCTGTAAATAACGGAACCCTGTAAATAACGGAACCCTGTAAATAACGGAACCCTGTAAATAACGGAACCCTGTAAATAACAGAACCCTGTAAATAACAGAACCCTGTAAATAACAGAACCCTGTAAATAACAGAACCCTGTAAATAACAGAACCCTGTAAATAACTCAACCCTGTAAATAACTCAACCCTGTAAATAACTCAACCCTGTAAATAACAGAACCCTGAAAATAACAGAACCCTGTAAATAACAGAACCCTGTAAATAACAGAACCCTGTAAATAACAGAACCCTGTAAATAACAGAACCCTGTAAATAACAGAACCCTGTAAATAACAGAACCCTGTAAATAACAGAACCCTGTAAATAACAGAACCCTGTAAATAACAGAACCCTGTAAATAACAGAACCCTGTAAATAACAGAACCCTGTAAATAACTCAACCCTGTAAATAACAGAACCCTGTAAATAACAGAACCCTGTAAATAACAGAACCCTGTAAATAACTCAACCCTGTAAATAACAGAACCCTGTAAATAACAGAACCCTGTAAATAACGGAACCACCGCGGCAATCTTCATTAAACCAGGGAAGATTCCTGTAGATGGTGACAGATGACAGCTTTTACAGTCACCATGTCTGAGGCTTCCCCATCAGCTGCTTCTGCTTCCACAGTTTTAACAAGATTTCTTATTTCTTGTTGTGCTACTTAATCAAGGACGACACTTTTCTCCTTAACGTGTTGATTTTATCTTGTATTATTGGTTTGCTTTCCACCAGACTCCTCCCTTTCTCTCTGGTCCCAGAAGCTCTACCATCCAACAGCCCTGAAAGTTGGTACCAACCCCGGTTTCACACGGCAAGCACCCGCGGAACGGAACGGCAGCGGAGCGGCTCACTCGCCAACTTCAAGGCGGTCCTTTCACACCGGGAGAGTGTTGGCCGCGGCGCGGCTTCCTCGCTGCGCCTCGCCGTACCCGCGAGTTTCTGAAATCCCTCGAGACTTCCGACACCTTCCTTATCGAGAGATCACAACCCCCGCGAGGAATCGCACCGCTGCACTTCTCGAAAGAAACTGGTGGTAAGCAAAGCCGTTCGGTCTCTCATGCTGACGTAAGTTATATAGAACATGGCAACGTTGCATTTTATTTTGAAAATAACCGGGGATTTTACACTGAAACTGTGTGGTTTCCTGTCTCGCACTATGTGACCTGCGGAAATTGACGTGTCCCAGAAGCGGCTCGCGGAAAAAAACAGAACTCCATCTTTAGCGGCGCGGCACGGCACGCCGCCTCTGGGAAACTGACGCGTCGCGGCTGGTTTGAAACACTCCACAGACTATAATTGGATTCTATTTGAAGCGGTGCCGCTTCGCCGCCGTTCCGCTCCGCCGATGCTTGCAGTGTGAAACTGGTTTAAGCTGAAGAGGTTCCAGCAGTCTGGAAACTTTGTAGGACTTAAATCTTGAGGAGGGTCTCTCTTTAACACACCCAGGAGTGAATGCTTTCAAGTTTTGGTTTTTAATGCTTTTATTTTGGTAACCATGTGCTGCTGTCTGGGCTAGGACCCTTTAACAGGACGGATCCTCTAATCTCCTGGTTAGATTAGGCCCTAACCCCATCCGTGATGAGCAAGTCGTCCTTCATCAGCTCCCAGTTGAAAACCTTTTCGCTTTTACTCTGAAAGTGTTGTTACACTTGCCTTGGATAACTCATCCCCACCCAGCTGTGGGTTTAAATCCATGAGTGATCCTGGTTAACTGACCGGTCGGGCCACACATCTTTACGCGTTTCCATTAAAAGCCACTGGTAGCTCATTCCAGCGCCGAGAGGAGCTCAGAGCCTGGAGCCACAGAGCGGACCTCTGGAGAGTGAGGGAGTGGAAAACAACTTCTGTTGATATGACCGGGTCACAACTCAAGAGTCAAAGAGTCCAAATCACTCCCAGGCCAGAAAGGGGGAGTGAATAGCATCAATTACAGCAGCAGTAATGACAGTTACGGCATGGTTTACATTCCATGCCCATTTCTGCAAATACTGGACCGGTGCCCCTCGTTTCCCCATCGCTCCACCAGTTCTCCCCCACTCTGGACGGCATTGTTCCCTGAAGCTTCCTGTTTATGAGATCTAATCCAAAACGGAGAAAAAGCAGCAGTGCTGGAGCGTAGTCAAAGGGGGCGAGGACAGAACAATCCAACATCCCGAGTACGCTAACAGAATGCACATTTTTCTCCACTTCCAGTCAGAACACAACAGGACGTCTGAAGCAACCAGGCTTAAGGAGATGAACCGGACCCGAGCCCGGCCCTGGGACACCAACGAGACAGCAGGGAAATGTGGCAACAGGAACACTTAATGAGCAACAGCTTGGTGCCATACTCACGTAGATGAGACCAGAGTAATATCTCTCCTTCAGGTTGTGCAGCACCGACGCCTCGTTCAGGCAGGTCAGCTCGGCCATGTCCTCCACTTTGCTGAACTTGGGCGGATTCATCTTCTGGATGTCATCCTTGTTGACCTTGACCTTCTTACCAGAGTCTGCCAGCTCCACCACGCACTCGTCGCCGCGCTCCTCCTTCACCGAGCCCGCCTCGAAGCCCAGGCGCTCCGAGGGGACCCATACCAGCTTCTTGGTGGCCCAGTCGGCCTGGGCCAGCGGGTTGTTGACCAGGTTACGGTCCACGTAGAGAAACCGGTCTGCATCCGACATGTTGGCTGCAAGGAGGAAACCAATCATTTACATTGTTCTTATAAGCACAGACTACATTCCACTGCTGCATGGGGGTTTACTCTCTTATGGGTCATTGTGTAAAGGAAGGCTGAATGAAAGCATCTGGTCAACCTGAAACATCCCATAAAACAAGGTTCTGCATCACGTTTTAGGTTTTAAATAAACAAACGTTTTCCTGCCGCCGAGCCAGAGACTTCAGCCCTGGGCTAGCCGGAGGGAATCCTGAGAGGTGCACGTGTTTGCTGTGACTACACTTCAGCTACGGCACCTTTCACCAGGAGAAGGCTGACAGCAGGAAATATAAGTCCCATCCCTGTTGGTGTACTCAGCTCTGGCTTCGTTTGGAGTTAAAGGCGTTAGCAGCGTTTAAAAACTCAAAGCATCCAAGATCTCATTTTCATCTGAGCCATCTCCATCAGTTAACCTGAATAAAAACATTTAGTACACATTTTCTTTAAGTTAAAGGAACTTTACGGAGTTTTGAATTTTTATGCTTGCGTTGCCCCCTCAGGCCAAAAGTGTAACGGCAGCTTCAATAGTAGGCTCGTGCACGAGGCGCACATGCTGTACGTGCACACTCCTTAACGAAAATAACAGCTGAGACAGTCCCGTGTGTGTGTGTGTGTGTGTGTGTGTGTGTGTGTGTGTGTGTGTGTGTGTGTGTGTGTGTGTGTGTGTGTGTGTGTGTGTGTGTGTGTGTGTGTGTGTGTGTGTGTGTGTGTGTGTGTGTGTGTGTGTGTGTGTCCCGAAGGACAGGAGAACGTGCCGCTAATTAGTTAAATAATGTGGTTCTGTACCTTTCTCTTCAGCACAGCCGACAAAGGTTTATGATGGGTCAGTCCTCCTGCATGCTCAGATCATTCCCTTCCCTTGCTTGAAAAATTGTTCCAAAATGAAAGTTGAACCCACATCTTTTTTATCTGTGAATTCAATGCCGTTCGGCGAGTCTCAAATAAAAATTTGGGCATCTTACTGTAAAAAAATATATCATTAATGTAAAAAACAAACTCTAAATGAACTATGTTCACATCTAGAATCAAACCCAGGTCTTCTGCATGGGGGTCCGATGTTTTACTGGGTGAGCTAAAGCACCAGTAACATTCTTTGTATCTGTAACATTTATATCCTTGATGACAGCTGAAACAACGTCAAACCAAAGAACGGTTCGGAGTGAAAATGGCTATTTTGTTGCTAATTAGCAGGAAATATCTAGAAGAAAGTTCTACAGAAAGTAGCTAAGGGTCCTCAGAAATGTAGCTAGCTTTGTCACTAGGTGTTAGGAACAGCGACAAAGTGGCACTGCCTCTCTCTCTGCTGCTAAAGCTACGGATAGCAAATGCTACGGGCGATGCCTGAGCGTGAACTCGCATGAAGCAGCCTGCTCGACCCGAGCATCTCTCTTTTTCTGTGGTTTTACAGAAAAACAGGCAATCACAGTAAAAATGCCAGGGCTCATTCTACAGGACCAGGGCATTGCAGGAGGATGTATGAAGAAGACATTTATTATTTCTATACATGTTTTGGCTGTCTAACTTCCATAATGCCCCTTGAAGCAGCAGCTAAAAGGTCGTCCATCATTTTTATTGCCTGAGAAAAAACGACGAGTGCTAAAACACGAAGAGTAAATTAAATGTGGAATTCATTTAATGACGCTGGTTGTGAAACCACGTCGACAACTGGAAAACAATTAAAACATTGCGTCTCACTGATGTGCGAGGAGCACACAAACATCCCAAAATGTGGAACTTGTAACCAACGTTTAAAAAACTGCCAAGATCCTGAGATTCTCGACATTTTTCTGCTCATGGATTTAATAGAAAACTCTTCCCTCGTTATTCTCACAGCTCGTAAACAACTTGCTGACAAAGAGCTGCAGTTTAATCTGCGAGAGTGCCCGAACCAGTTTAACCAGTATCCGCCCAAGACAGCCAAACATGGAGGTCCATGACATCGGTGATCCTTCTCCCCACATCCAGCGGTGATGCATCCGTTTGTGTATCGCTCCGGGATCAACGCCCAGAAGGTCCCGGCCAGCCCCGAGCTAACGCACGAGCCTGAGGAGTTTTACAGTTGCAGCAGCAGAGCTGCAGCCTGACTTCAGTGCCGTTTGAACACAACAGGGCAGAAAAACAGACCCTCACAGCTTCACATTTCTCATACTTTTATATTTCATCAACAGAAGGGTGAAGCACGAGGCATCTTCATGGCCCAAGCTTTCAAAGCTGAACAGGATTTTAGGACTGTGACCTCTTCTATGCTTGGTTTTACGGTCTTATGCGGTTAGTTTTACTGTCAGGGCGCTGATGGTTGTTGGTGTGCTAGTTTTTATTGCTCTTGTTCAGGGATGTGTATTTTTGAAATTCTGGCGATACGATACGATCACGATACAGGGGAGACGATACGATCACGATACAGGGGAGACGATACGATACGATCACGATACAGGGGAGACGATACGATCACGATACAGGGGAGACGATACGATCACGATACAGGGGTGACGATACGATCACGATACAGGGGAGACGATACGATCACGATACAGGGGAGACGATACGATACGATCACGATACAGGGGAGACGATACGATCACGATACAGGGGAGACGATACGATCACGATACAGGGGTGACGATACGATCACGATACAGGGGAGACGATACGATACGATCACGATACAGGGGAGACGATACGATACGATCACGATAGAGGGGAGACGATACGATACGATCACGATACAGGGGAGACGATACGATCACGATACAGGGGAGACGATACGATCACGATACAGGGGAGACGATACGATCACGATACAGGGGAGACGATACGATATACCACGATATATTGCAATACATCCAGTCAGACGTTACAAGCAATTTCTTTTACAGAATTTATTGTAAGAATGTTCAATAAACAGTCCAAACTGATACGTAACATGTTTAACATGAGGTATCTGAACCATGATGGAGGGATTTACATTTCAATGGTGGAAACAAAACCCGTTGCTCACTGCTGCCAACTAGCGGGTGGCGATTGAATTGCACAAAACGAAAAGAAAATACACAAATGTTTGCATGTAAATTATTTCAGGAATTAGATACACAGCTTTTGAAAATCGATGTAATAATCGCAGGAAAAAAGATCACGATATATTGCCATATCGATATTTCCGATACACTTTTGAATATCGATATACTGCTGGAAAAAATATCACGATGTATTGCCATACCGATATTTTCTTACATTCCTACTCTTGTTATTCTTATAGTTGATTGACCTTATTTATTGACTTGTTCTTTGATCGTGTGTTTCTGGCTTTTATTGTTGTACCATCTTGTAGTTCTCTTTTAAAACACAGAGCAGCTTTGTTTACCTGTTTTCCCGCTACGTTTCGTTTGCGGCCGCTCTGTGTTTTAAAAGAGATCTACAGCATGGAATCAGAGATACGACACAGCAAGAAGACACCTAAGATGTTTCATTGTGCTTTACTGATCACTTTATTGTTATCGTACATGTCTGCAAGGCGCTCTGTTCGGCTCTCATGCTGCGTTTTAAATGTGCTGGATGGCAGGATGAGGTCCGAGACCAAAATCCACATTTCACCGAGTGCAAACACACCAGTAACCAGGGACTATGTAGATAATCCCTGGCTGGCGGGCTGGATCAGGGACGCCCCATGTCAGGGACGGATCTGGAGCTCATGGGTTCAAAAACAAAACTGAACAGTTTTTAGGTCCAACAGGCCAGGAACGAATCTGTCGAGAATCCAAACACGGCGGCTCCTTGAGACGGCGCATCTGCTGCAGAACGTCGACTCTGTGAGTGGACAGGAAACCCTCCTTTCTCCTCGTGACTCCAGACTTCATCAACAAGCCGTCAGGCTGCAACAGCTGACAGCGATCACAGCTCACTGCTCTCCAAACTCATCCCTGGTCCTCGTCCGTGGAGGGAGGGAGGGCTCAGGCCGTCTTGTGCCTCTCAGCTGGCTGGGAGCTCCCTCCTCCCCATCCCGAGTCCCAACGCCCTCCTTCCTTTATGTTTATCCGGCCTTCTCAGGGTCGCATTCCTCCCATGCTCGCCCTATCAGGGAGTCAGTGAGCAAAGGCATTCCACAGATTTCGGTCTTCCACCCTCCCTCTTAGACACATTTACCAGCGATACTCCCCCACTAGTGTTTCTCTCAGGGGACAGGTTGGTCTCAACAGGTAGAATACCTGCTGGAATTAGCCACGGGGGTCTGAACTTTCACCTGCAACTCTCTCCTGGTCTGCTATAGTTTTCTCCCTTTAGCACCACTCCCACTGAGGGAGAGAAGAATTACTGGATAGTAACAAAACTCTTTATTGAAAACCAATCACTCGTCAAACGAACGCGTACTGCCTTCCACGTTTCATTTTATATTGAAAACCTTTGGAATAACAGGAATTTTGGTCAACATTCAACAAAACTATTATACCTAGAAAGTCCTAATTTATCTGTAGGAGTTATGCGATACCAAGCCCCCATGATACTGGTGTGAAAATGAAGCCGACACGGAAGTAACAAAAACTGCAGTTCCACCCTCATCCACTAGGGGCTGGTGTCAGAAGAATGCTTCCAAACTTTAGATGTTTTAGTATGTGTAGCTGCGGTGTCGGACGTCGCCATTTCTGTTAGTTGGCGCTCAGCAGAGAGGCGGTTGCGCACGTGCGACTCTCGGCAGAGATTGTAGTGAGAGACGCCTCGCTCGGTCGGAAAAAACACGTCTGGCGACAACGTCGACAATGAAATTCGTTGTCGACCATTTCTATTGTCGCCAAATATCGACAACGTCGATGAATCGTTGCAGCCCTACTGTGAGGCAGATAAAAAGTAAAATATGAGAAATCACAAAACTAAAATATTATGTGAGCAAAAATGACAAATTACAGTGAAGCCATTTTCACGCAACCGCATTGGTATCGGTTAACTTTTACCGATACCGATACTGGAATCCGTATCGATACAGATACCAGTATCGGTGCATCCCTAATAATAACTATGACTTCCGATGGTTTAATTACATCTTAACGACATACATCAGCAAAAACATCACTGCTCATCTGAGCTGCTTCAGCTTGCTGTGAAGAACGGGTGTAAGGAGATAAAGATGACATCACAGACACTTGGACACATTACTAGCTGGATCATAATTACTTTACACTAAAGGAAGTACTCACAAAAACCCACACATGAGCCCAGTTTAAGGGTATCTGCCACCGTTCAAGTGAAGCGCCTGACCCAGATAAACCCGGCACACTTTCTCCAGAAAGTGGAATCAAGACTAAAATTACCTCCAACTATTTTTATCGGACAAGCACTGTTCTATATAGAAATGAGAGGAGGGACAAATAGGTCCCAGATGCCACTTTTAGATCTTTTCTACGGATGTTGACATTGTGCATTAATAACAATGACCAGGTCCAATCAGAGACCCCCCCCATAACACATCCAGACTAACCCAACAGACCAGGACTCAACTGGACACATCAGTCACTACTCATTAACTGCATTGATGGAAATAGGTAGGTCACACTCATAACTGTGTAGTCTGACAAGAAGCACCTAGAATCAAAGCAGTCCTTGCTTTTAAACGAGAAGCCTTGAAAGAGGAAGAGGAACCCTGCAAAAGAAGCAAAAACACACCAGAGGAAGGAGCACGGCTCTAAAAGAGGATCCCAGAGACCAGATTGTGGTTGCAGAGAGGAAGTAGAGCAGCTGCCGGTGCCGAGAGAAAAACATTCAGGAACAAGGAGAGAAAAGGAAAAGGCATCCCAAGTCGGCTCTACTGGACCCTTCCACTCCTTTAACACCAGAGGGCCAGCCTCCAACACCACCCCCTTCATCCAGCAGTAGAGTCCATAACCCGGCTCTACCAGCCCAACCATCAATACAATGAGTCAATAACACCAGCTGCATCCCATCATAGCAGTACAAGCTGAACCCGAGTGTCCTCAGCTGACATTTTCATGTTGACTTCCTGGTTTTATTCTTTTATTCAAAAGTTGTAAGCAGAGATCAAAGTAGGTGATTCATCAAGGCTCGCATGTCCGCTGCGCCGCTCACACGGTGACGGGCGGGGCGACAAGAGGTGAAGGGAGATTACAAACGGAGATAACTATTTAAAATCCAGACTTTTTTTTAAGAGAATATGAAATTGCACATAAACTATAGCCTGGCCCGCCAGACTCCTCCTCGGTTTAATTCTACACAGAGAAAGGGTCTGGGAACTCTCCTATTCAAATAGCCCCGCCCCCTCAGAATTCTAACCGAGCCAATCAGCGCTGAGCAGCGTACGTCTGGTTACTCAAAGGCAGAGAGGTACATGAGGGCGGGACTAGGCAGCTCAAAAATAACCAATCAGAACAGGGTTTCCCTTGGCGCTTCGCTTGGCCACCTGCCAGGCTAAGCGTCATGCCCCGCCCCCTCCCCAACCATACCGCGTCTGCCGGCAGGAATGGCGCAACGAAACCAGAGCCCTCCATCAGCTGGTACTGGTGAGCAACGCGTGCAAACCCCCCCCAAAAAACTTTTTTTCCACAATTCTGGTATTGATCATAAGCCTGGCAATAAAGGGGTTAAACCTCAAAAGCACAAACATTTGTTTTATTTTGTTAGGACTGAAGCCAAGGATGAAGTTCATGTAAAAAAGGGGCATATGAAATATTAAATAATGTTTCTATGGAAAGTTTTGTATGAGCATTTTTGTGCTCAAACACCAAAGGCAATATAAGGGTTTAGGAGGCGGGGCCATGTTCAAACAAGTGCTTAGTGGAGTCACGAGTTGTTAGAAAGCCGACATCATTTCCACGTCGCTGCCCAAACTAGAATCCAAGCTGGACCATCATCACTTGTGACTGGTTCTGGATCCACAACCGTCACCTATGCCTGTGGTTCTGGAACCAGCAGCTCAAGGGGTCCATCCAAGGCTGAGTTCCATTTGCTACACGCAAACAGTGATCCAATCTTCTCATTTTATCTTTTTATTCATAATTAGGTCACCAAAACCTTCCAAAGTTGTTTCACATTCATTTCCAGGGTTTCCCCCAGAAAATGAGTTAAGCCTGGCGGGTTCGGCCGCCGAGGGGGGGGGGCTCCATCCCACAGCGCTCCTCCGCGAGAGCGGGGGGTTGCACACGTTACGCTGCTGTTTCTTACCAGTACCAGCTGATGGAGGGCTCTAGTTTCGTTGCGCCGTTCGTATCAGCGGACACGGTATGGTCGGGGAGGGGGGCATGACGCTTAGCCTGGCAGGTGGCCAAGCAAAGCCTGGCGGGCCGCCAGACTTATAAAGCACTGGGGGAAACCCCGATCTCATTTCTGACTGGTGGAAATTAAACCGAGGAGGGTTCCTGACTCCAGAGACGACCGACTCCTTTCAGTTGAAACTGGTCTTGAAAATAAGTTCAAACCTCAAGGAGTGAGATCCTGCAAGGAAACAAGCAGCCGGTAACCTCTCTGAGATATTATGGAAAGTCACGCCGTTCCCGTTCGGTTGCAGTCCAGTGGGAAACCAGATTATGTCCGATTAGTCAGATAAATGTGGGTGTAGATACCATCAGCTGTTCTCCACACAACAAACACCGCTGGAGGTTTCATAGAATTATCTCTTCCAGGCATTCTGACCGTTTCCATCTCGACTGGTCCAACGCTTAAATCCCAACATAACTTTAGATCAAGGATGTCTCTTTTTTTAAATCCAGACAGAAAACTTGGCTCCGTTTCGAGCCTCACCGCAGACCTTTGGCCTCTCGTCTAACACTTTCCTCTACCTGAGACAACACGTGGTTTCCATTTTGCTCAGGCATACACTAAAAATTCCAATGCTGATTTATAAACAGTAAGTAAACGTCAAAGAGCAAAGATAAGTTGGAACATTTAAGAGCCAGAGAACAAATTCCTCGTCTGTTATGCAAGCAGATATCTCGTTAAAAGACCAAACGCACACTTTACAGATATTTAACAAAGTAGATACCGGGCCAACTGTTTACTTTCCCCTGAAATATCTGGAACAGCATTGATGCAGCGACAGCGAGCTCTGAAAGAAGGTAAAAACGTTGGAGGGTGAGATCAACACGCTTGCTTGTCAGCAGGGTTAGGGTAGGCTTTCTTAAGGAATGTCGCTCTGCAACAGCTTCACGCCATCAGCTCTGAAAGATCCAGTCACAAAAAGCTGCCACTGCCTCTTATTCCCTCTGTGGTCTGATCACTCCCAACGCCTCGGGTTGGATGTTTTTTACTTTTAAGTTCATGTTCCATTTTAATCATTAATTATTGCGTTCAGAGTCAGAAGAATGGCCAACCAGACACGCCTGGCACGCATCAGGATTCAGACCAACAAGGAAATGAAGGCATTAACAAAATGGTAGAACGATCCTGCAGAGGGTTTCAAAGGTCATAGTGCAAAAGTGAGTTTTAGCGCCAATGGTGAAAGTGCTCAGATAACTCTACACTGTAAACGCTTGCAGGCGTGTTCGATGACAGCATCCAAAATCTGACGCAGCTCGGCTTTATTTAGTCCAACTTGCTTTTTATCCTATTGTATTAAATCTTTAAACAAAAATGTAAGAGTAACACAAGAGGCAGCTCCGTGTACTCTGGCATTGGTCACGGTCCGCCCTTCGAGATCAGAAACTCAGCACGTCTATTCTTTACATACTCTGAGCCGGAGAGCAGCCCTTTCCTGGTATTGTTCCACTGTAATCAGGTGCTGTTGTGTGGAGGACGAGGGAGGAAAGGCTTGGGTGGTGACAAACCAACGCTAGCGGAGGAAGCACGGTGGGTGGGAACAAAGGTCACCAAGAAAACCAATGAGACACGTTCACGACATGGATGGACAAATCCATCTCATCCCGTGTGTGTGTGTGTGTGTGTGTGTGTGTGTGGGGGGGGGGTCCTTTTGTGATCATTAGTCTGAGTTGAAACAACAGAAAGTCAGAGGGAGCGACTGGGTAGCAGCAGACAGCCGTATGACGAGATGACACCACTGCCCCACGGAACATCCAGACAAGTTCAGACTGCAACCCGACAGGAACAGCTTCCTGTTCGTATTATAAAGATGTCTGCAGTGAAAGGTGTCTGGGCCACGGTGGGGGGGCTCGTGTGTGTGTGTGTGTGTGGACGCTGCTGACACATGAAAGATGGAATGCAACCATCTCAGCAGGAGGCTCCATAACGGCACTAAAACTGGCCTCCAGAGAAGTGATTTCACCATCTAATGTCACGAGTTAATTCAACAAAAAGACTCGAAGGTAATAACAGGATATGTTGTGATGCAAGAGCGACTTTCGTGAAAAACAGCCTCTATCACACGAAGTCTAGAAAGGGCTAAAGGAGGACACACTGGGAGCTTTTAATGACGTTGCTTCGGCGTGTCTATGTCAGAGCGTGGCGTCAGTAACGTCGGCAAGCGCTCGCTGTGGTTTTATGGCTTCTCAGCAGAAATCAGCTGACCTGAAACAAACGTGTGGCTCCGATTAAAACCGAGACTCCCTCCCTCTGAGATCGCCAACATTAGCAGGTTAAAGTGGAGGTTTGCCAGAGTTAAAGGTGCTTACTGACTTTCACCACCTTCAAAGCCACGAGGGAGTGCATGCGTGCCAGTCTGTTTGCTTCCGAGTGCGAGCACAATGACTTGCCAACTAAACCGAGCAAACACTTATCCAAGTGACACAACCCAACCCGTGTTGATGCAACATGACACGGCCTCATGGGGCCTGATGAGAATGTGACCATTTATAGATCTGACATGTTTGTTGATGGATTTTTAATTCACACTGGCTGGAAAAACAAATCCAAGCATTTGCTGAACCAATAAAGGCTCCAGATGTGTGAGCCAAGACATTTTCTTGGGCAAACTTGTGGTTTGTGCCGTTGGGTAACAGATACTAAATGTACTTGATTTGATGCTCGGCCCGTCAGCTCTACGCCTCCTTATTGGCAAATGTGCTGCAATTAGATTACCAGCCCAGCATTTTTATGCTAATCCATAAAATCTGATGTGACCATTACTCATGTTTCACAGCGATCTGCCCAACAGGCCGTCTTTGTTTTGGGAACATTTTTCCATTGATGGATTTATTATCAACTTTAAATTGTTTAGCAATAAACAAAACTGGATGGTTTGTCCCCATTTGCAAGTTTTCTGTTACAATACTCATCTAATGTGGCATCTCTTGGTTTCAATAGCTAAGGTTTCAAAAGTTTGCACTCAGTCAAAAATGTGTTTAAATAAGCAGGAATTTCAGGAAAACTCGTGGTCTTAACAGCCAGAGATTAAACGTTAGCTGCAGCGTTAGTTCCGACAAAAACATGAATGCTGATGGCAGCTGAAGACACACCAAGGTAAAAGACGTGATTTCTGCATAACCACGGGCGGGGGTTCACCGAAAGGCCCCCGGTCGCGCCGAGTGAACAAACACGCGGACGCCACGCTTCAGGTGTAGATGGTTCAGGTGCGGAGATGGAGGTGAGCAGCAGGAAATCGTGGCTGTTTTTTTATTATGAGTCCATCTGTGACGTTGTGCTTCATGTCAGACGTGTTACCGACCACACACACCAACCGCTGCACATCAAAAAAGTTCAGCTAGACTCGAGCCGGTGTTACGTAGAGATGTGTTCACTGCGGAAAACTGCCCCCATCTAGCTAGGGTCGGCTTCTGCTAAAACTAGTTTCTGACAGATCCCAGGAACTTCGTGAAGGAATCGCTTCCCATGCCTTTGGAAAATGTGACCTCATTTTCCTGTTGAACATCAGGCAACACCACATCCGGTTTACCGGGCATTAAAGTGACACAAAAAGTACAATCAAAGTTTTTTTTTTCTTTGTTGAGCAACTTTAAAATACATTTGTTTAAAATAAATGGCGGACAGGGGCTGGGAGGGGACCCGCTTTGATCACGGAACACATTTCGACGTACCACCGGTGTTCACGTCCACTTGAGCTCAGAGCCGTGTTCGGCGGCCTTTGCAGCCGCTCACCCGAGCGGACCACTTCCTGTGTCTACCGTTACTTCAGCGTTAGCTCCTCACCGGCGGCTACGCTCACACCGAGTCTGTGTTTGACCGGTGTTTCACGTGTGTCCGGTTACCGGACCGTGTCCGGTGTGGTTAAGTCGGGTAAAAAGCCGAGTTAAATCTGTGACGGAGGTCCAACTCCACCCAGCGCGGCTGAAGTTGCGGCAGCGACTCAGCCGAGCTTCCTGGTTCGCTGCACTTGCTGCTCGGCTCGCGGCGGCGGGCTGAATGAGTTCTAGAAGTCTCCAAAGCTAACGCAGAGCAGCTAAAAGAAGTGAAATACCTGCTGTTGGTAGCTGGTCGCCTTTCGCAGAGTGGCTATCACCAACCGGATCAAACTTCTTCTGTCGACAGCAGCTTCCCGGAGAGTTCAGACTAAACTACGCCGCTCTCTCGCTTCCTCCCTCTGTCGGGTTTTTTTTCCTCTTCCTTCTGCCCTCCCTCCCTCTCTCCCGCTGGCTGCTGACTGGTTCGCTGCACTCGCAACCCGCCGCTCCGCAACCGAAGCCGGGGTGCGGTCCTGCGCTAAGGCCTGCTTTTAGCTGCCACTATGGACCAATCACCGACGAGCTTTTTATAAAACACACACTTTAGACCAATCACGTTCCGATGGAGGCGGACACAAGCGGATGAGTGACAGCTGTTGAGCAGGGCAAACAGAAGAGCGAGAAACGCTGAACTTGAAAGAGTTGAGAGGAGGGGAGAGGGTGTACCGAAAAACCGTGTTTAATGAGCCTGGTATGCGCGTGCTAGGGGGTTTTATGGCCATACAAGTACCAGCCAGGCCCAGTTATCCAGGGTCTCCCTTCACGCGGTGTCTGCAGTCTGGCCAGAGGAACAGTAGCTGTGATGTTTCCAGCTGTTTTATATCAACGCTGCCAGGATTCAGACTAACCACGTACACGCTGACAGCTCTGAACTGTTCATGTCACGGCCGTGTTTGTTGATTCAGAGGGTCAAATAACTGAAAACGCGCAAAGAATTAAAATATTTCCTGTTGTGGATGCACTTTTAACATCTTCAGTTTAAATGATATGAATGCAACCACAGATGAACAACTCCTTGGAGCTTATTTTCAATTTAAAGAGCAAGTCACCCCCAAATCAACTTTTATTTGCTGATAAACTATATAAATGTGTGTCTAATCGTGCTGCAGGCACGTGTAGTCACTAGTTTTGCACTTTAGTGCATTTTAGTTACAATTTTAATTTTCTGCCTAAAACTGTCAGTGTTGTGCCGTTGTCAGGTAAAAACTCTGCTCTGCATTTGAATTTATATCTGCCATCGCTATTGGCTAAGAGGTGCCCTAGAACGTTAGCTGGTACCATATGATGTCACAATGTTGTTGTGAGCCTGTGTGTGTGTGTGTGTGTATTTGTTAGCTGCTCGCTAATGTCGCTAACCAAATCTATCACCCTAGTCACCCTAAAATTTTATGTCGGCTTTTGAACAACAAATCCTAATTTTAGTGCTATTGAACAGACTTTTCCTGGTGTTTTTGTACCACTTACCGCTAAACTCATCAAACTGAATGAATTAAAATTCATCCAGTTAAAATCCTTTACCTCAGAACCCTCCCCAGTCAAGTCAGGTGTGCCCCAGGGCTCTGTCCTGGGGCCACTCCTCTTCATAGTATACCTCCTCCCTATCGGTAAAATCTTCCGCAAATTCAATATCCAGTTTCACTGCTTTGCAGATGACACCCAGCTCTACATTTCCAGTAAGCCCAACTCAACTCTCCCACCATCCTCCCTTACACTCTGCCTCTCTGAAATCAAATCATGGTTCACCTCTAATTTCCTCAAACTCAACGGCAATAAAACTGAACTTCTTCTAGTTGGCACTAACTCCACCCTCTCAACATCTGACAGCTTTTCTTTAACTATTGACAGCGCCATAGTCTCCCCCTCCCCTCACTTCAAAAGTCTGGGTGTCATTCTCGACAGCTCACTTTCTCTTCAGGCTCACATTAATAACATAATTTGGTCAGCATACTTCCATCTACGTTCCATTAACCGTCTCCGTCCCTCACTGACCCCTCACCCTGCCGCCATTCTCGTCCACAGCCTCGTCACCTCCCGTATCGACTATTGCAATTCACTTCTTTATGGTCTTCCCAACAAACTCCTTCATAAACTGCAACTGGTCCAGAATTCAGCAGCCCGTATTATCACCAGAACCCCTTCCTTTCACCACATCACCCCGGTTCTCCAGCAGCTTCACTGGCTCCCAGTTAAATTCAGGTCCATCTTCAAAATTCTCCTCCATACCTTCAAAGCAATCCACAACCTCTCTCCTCCATATATCTCAGACCTTATAAGTATTCACACCCCCTCCCGTTCTCTCAGATCTTCTTCTTCCATCCATCTTGCGGTTCCTTCTGCCCGTCTCGCTACCATGGGGAGCAGAGCTTTCAGCCGCTCTGCTCCTCAACTCTGGAACTCACTTCCCCCAGACATCAGGAACGTCGACAGTTTTACCCTTTTCAAAACAAAACTCAAAACACACATGTTTAAATCTGCCTACGACCTCAGATTTTATTGAACTGTTTCTTTGTTTTTTCTTCTTTGGGATTTATTATTGTTTTATTGTATTTTATCACGTGTTTTCTGTAAAGTGACCTTGGGTGTCCTGAAAGGCGCTTTTAAACAAAATGTATTATTATTATTATTATTATTAAACGGCTGCACACCTGTGCCTTTTACAGCAGTCAAACAGGTGAGCTTGTTTTCATGATCAGGCACGTCAGCGGTGCATGGGAACCGCTGCAGGTGATGATCCTGTTGATGTAACACAGACACGAAATCACTCCTGACTTTTGTTTTCCTTTGCTCGTCTGTAAGGAATGTGTGGTGTTGCGAACGTTTAATTATTTATTAAAAAGGGAAAAGAAAGAAAGGCGGGGGGGGGAGAGAGTTGGAACTGAAATCTAGGAAACGGGCCTCTTGGATGACGATGGTGGGAAACAAGAGGTGATGTTTTGGTGTTGGTAAAGTCCACACGGATATGATGAAACTAACGTGTTTATTCCAAAGTGGTTTTGATCAGATCGCCTGAAGGAAATAAAGGCAGAGTGCCAACAGGCATGTCACGACCAGCAGGGACTCACCAAACAGACGTTTTTTTAGTTTGAGCAGAGAAAACCTGTAACTGCTCAGCATGAAAAGCAGAGAGACAGCATTAATCTGTCATTCCACCCAGAAGGAACGTGCTTCCCCATGAGTGATGGAACAAACAAACAAACAAACAAACAAACATGTGAAAATATTACAAACAAGGAAGAAGATGGTTTTACAGCATCATGCTTATTTTCTCTCTGTTTCTTTACATATTTTAACCACAATTGTCTGTTTTTTTGCACATTTTAAAAACATTTTTAATCATTTTCTAAATTCTTTTTTATATTTTTACATTTTTTGTTTTTGTGAAGCGCCTCGCGATTTTTATCTTGAGAGAGGCGCTATAAAGATCCTTTCTTCTTCTTCTACTTTCATGTAGGCATGGACGTAATTTTTTTTTGGGGGGGGGGGGACAGGGGGGACATGTCCCCCCCCACTTTCTCCAAAGTCGAGTTTTCACCCCTGCACTTTTTTCCAATACTTTATATTAAATTGGCACTGGTTGAGCTCTAGGACCAAGCAGAAAACAACCATTTGTGTTGAAGCCTGTTTCCCATTAGAACATACTGTAAAGACCCCCCCCCGCCCACACACACACACACACACACACGTGTCCCCCCCACTTCTAAAGAGAAAATTACGTCCATGCATGTAGGTTTTGCTGTTCCTCTGCGTTCGAGCCGGCATCTCGGAGCCTCCGTTCCTGACTTCTGCAGCCATGTCGTGTTAACAGAAACGCAGTAGCTCTTCCGCTAATTCCAACAATCGCAAAATCACATGTTTAATGTGAGTTTTCTATACATGCAAAGGTATTTAAATTAGCATTTGCCTGAACTGCTACAACCTTCACGAGAACAGAGCTGGGTGACGATGGCAGAGGTCTCCTTTCGTCCTGGACGAGCCGTTAGCCAGAACAGCTAAGATGCTAACAGATGTTTGCACCCACAGGAGCCCACGTCAAACGCCTTAAACCATCCCTGCATGAACACAACAAAACTATCATGTGTTCGCATTGAATAATGACGAGGAATATGAAAACTAATGCATGAACTCTCTTTTATCTGCATTCAGGATGAAACTTCAAAGAGAACAGCGAGAAAGCTAAAGCTTCAGAGACGATCGCCGGCTCTCTAAAGCAAACACAGATCTGCTGGGTTTGTCTGCGTCTGACAGTGAAAATGAGGTTTTGATGTAAAAACGAGGCTGAACACAAAACCTCCGCTCTGTTTAGTCTTCCCTGTCAGCTCTGCAGATAGCAGACGAACAACAAGACCTGAAACAAAAAGGACGCCACTTCTCATCAGATCTCAGCAGCGAGTCTTCTGTGATTGGTGCACACGGCGCTCGTCATCACCAGAGGAATGCGTGTTTTCCTTTAGGTTCAGCCGCCAGGAATCCATGTATGGAGAGCAAAACACAGACAATTCTGAGCGCCTGCCTGGAAAAATCAATAACCCCTCATTCCTACCCAAGTCTACAAAGAGCCAAAATGTCAGCGGAAAGGCCAAAGGTCACCTATACTGTGAGCAGGACCAGACGCTGAAAGACGAAGAGACAGAGGGGAAATAAAAGCCAGGAATTTAAAACAAACATGTGAACGTAACAAAAGTCCTTCAGGGTGACAAAGCAAACAAAAGTGATGCAGGTTCAAAAGGCAGGCTTGGATGACCAAATATGGACACTTCTGACCTCACCACGCCCCTCCCACTGACTTCCCTCGCCTCTTCCTCCCGCTGTGCTGGTTGTAACAGCAGCAGGGTGTGTCTGCTATCCAGGGTGTGTGTGTGTGTGTGTGTGAAGCCATTAAAACACTCAACCAGTAAGAAAGAAACCCTTTCAGTGACGGCGCGTTAAACCAGCGCACTCATCTACGCTTCTAATCACTCTTGCTGTTTATTCACGCGGGTGAATTCATGTGTGACCATGCAGGAGTGTTGGGGTGAGAGCGGGGCAGCTGGGCCCTCGTGTGTGAGTCTGGGTGATGGGATCTGCGTCAGACCTGGGAGGGAAGGGGCTGACCCAGATCTCCTGGCTGCAATCTCTTACCTGATGTTTATCATGGCCTACTGCCAAAAGGCATGGTGCTTTTTCATTGTGTGTGTGTGTGTGTGTGTGTGTGTGTGTGTGTGTGTGTGTGTGTGTGTGTGTGTGTGTGTGTGTGTGTGGACTGATTTTATTACAACATTTACAAAGTAATCCATGGACGAACATGTACAGCCGATTCATTTTTGGAGAAAATCCCAAAAGCCCGTGTGTGTAAAGCGCCCCAGAGTCTTACCCCCCCCCCCCCCCCAAGGTGCTTCACAACACAATCAACCATCCACTCACTCACACACGGGTGGCGATGAGCTTCACGTACCACAGCTGCCCCGGGGCGCACTGATCACTGGCGTCGCCGGTCCCTCCGGCCAGGCGGCCATGACACTTTTACAGCAGAACACACCAAAAGGCTAGAATGCGTTCTAGATGTTCAGCTGAACTCTGGTGTTGATGTAGTTGAGAGTCGTGCCCAAACGATCTTCAGAGTGCTTTGGGTCAACATCTTCTTTTAAAGAGCAAGTTAACAGAGAAGATGTTGTTTACTTATTTCTGAAATATGACTCAGTGTTTCCTGCAGGCTGAACATGAAAATAGTCTCCTACACCCATCTCCTGCTTTAGCTTCTGATAGAAAATAGTCTCCTCCACCCATCTCCTGCTTTAGCTTCTGATAGAAAATAGTCTCCTACACCCATCTCCTGCTTTAGCTTCTGATAGAAAATAGTCTCCTACACCTATCTCCTGCTTTAGCTTCTGATAGAGAACAGACGGTGAAACTCTAGGATAGAAAAGCCTGACAGATCTACATCACGCTGTCACTAACATTCATGGACTCACCCATCTGGACTCACGACGGGGAAGCTGTTGTTGGTTTAGCGTCCAAGAAACAGCAGAGAACGTCTCTGCTAGTAGAAGCTAACTGTTAGCATTAGCAACTCCACCACACAGCAGAACTCCTCCAGGCTCGTGTTATTTACGGAGATGAAACATCAACGTTGCAGAGTCGTGTTGCTGTTAGCCAATCAGAGGAGAGATGTCTGAACATCAGGAAGTAAGACTCATAACATCCTGCGGTTTTCTGCTCTCCTCTGGCTAACTTCTACTTTGTGAAACAGCAGCGCCAGAGCCCCCCCCCCCCCCCCCCCCCAGAGACTGACTCAGAATTGATTTATTTATACTTAAGACCACTGCAGATGTGTTGAAAAAACAAATGAACTTGGTCTTTAAAATGTTAATATTGACCTTTGGAGGTCATGTGATCATGTGTGATTGTGATGATGATGATAAAACTCCTTCATTTCTCAACATAGGAGTTTAAAGTCTGCACGGGGGGGTGTAAACGCTGAGCATCGAGTCGCCAGGGTCTCCATCTTCACACAGCCTCTCGACATCAGAGGTTGCTTATCGGCTTTGCCCAAGAGGCCAGCACTGTTTATGAGCTGTAATAACCGAGTGGGTGTCTGTTTGTTGTCTCATCCCGCTTCCAACGTCTCTGTCCTGTCCTCACCAATCAGCACGCGGGAAGTGCTGATAAGATGTGTTGACTCACAGAAGCGAGGAATGTGGGGTACAGGAAAACCCGCTCATCCATCATCTGGACCGAATCCTCACTCAGAGTGATGTTGTAAGCGTGTGCAGGAGGAGACGATGGCGAGCAACAGTGGCTGCCTTTGTCTGCGCTGGCTCGGTGTTTGTCTGGAACGGAGCACCGACCTGACGAGGTGCAGCGGTGTTGTGTGTTTAAAACCCAAACACGGCCTCAGATTTACTATCAACGCTGAATCCCCTCAGGTCGGTTCAGATCCGAGTGTTGCTACACATTCGGGTCTGGCTCTCACACCCCCATGTGCTCAGATCTGAGAGCATTACTGAAGCATTTGGCTCGGAGAGGGTCGGTTTCATTTCAAACCACCACCGAGCAAACGTGGGCAAGCACGAAGCTCTGAGGGCTGGGACAGAGTCGGGAGAAGGATCCATGCCTCTCGGCCTTCAGCAGCTCGGGCAGCAGCAGCTGGCTTCCCCTGTCTTCGTTTTTGCCTTATATGGTCATAAGAGTGGTTGGGTGAGAGAGAGAGTGAGCGAGGGTGGAGGTGTGGTCTATTGTTTTTGGCGGAAGAGGTGTAGGGTTACGTGAGGCTCTTGAACCTCTGGTGCTTGTCGTCATCTCCTCAGTCGCCCTTTTCCTCTGTCTGACAAACACGATGACTAGATGGCATGCAGACAGAGAGAGAGAGTGTGTGTGTGTGTGTGTGTGTGTGTAGCCTTGTAGCTTGAATCCTAAAGCCTTGAGGTAATGGTTAAGCAGACGGAAGAGAGAAAGTGCTTCTCTACAGTAGACGGTGACGCCTGAAACCTCAGCAGGAATGCTTCCCATTCTCCTCTCAACAATGACTCGGTGCATCAGGGCCAAGTCGCACCTGAACGAGTGGAGGAACTCCCCCAGCTCCGTCTTCACCGTCTCGATGATCTCATCCACGCCACAGCCGCTCAAAGAGCCGAGACTGACGAAGCTTTTAATGAGCGGCCTGAAGGCCTCGCTCATGATCCTGTCAGCTGTGGGCTCCGTAATAACACGGTGGGCTGGGACGGGAGGCTGGGAACGTTTCTGCTGGGAAAGTCACGAGTCTGCAGCTCCTGTCCACTCCTGCCTCACCACCTGACTTCTCCTGTGCTCTGATAGGCTGCGTACAGCACAGGTGTAAGCTTTTCCTCCTGGAAAGGTGCCTTTAAAAGCAACCTGTCGTAATACTTCGCTGTTAATTCGTCACCCTACCCACTGATAAGTCCTATCATCTGTAACCATGGCAACTTGACAACAAAAGAAAGAAATAAACAGCTCCATAGGTCAGTCAGACAGAAGTCCACTTTAAAAAGGAAGAATCAGCATGAGCGTTAGCTCGGAGTTTCACGATGTTTCCGTTCTTTTACGGGTTCGGCTAAACGTGTTCAGACAGAAATTACTCAGAACAGAGACGAGACTCATAAATGGAGGTCACAAGACCTCTGAGGATAAACTCCACCCACATTTTACACTAAATTAAACAATTATACATCGAAACAAAGACGAGGCTGTCTGCTTTCTCCTGATTTGTCGAAAACTTCTGATTATTTTTCTCGCATCCCGACAGAAGACACACCTAAGACCCCTCTGGCTTCCAGAACTCCATTTTTCTATTTTAAAGAGCAAGTCACCCCTTACAAGAAGCGTACTTCACTCCCTCTTCATGTTTGAAAAATGCAACAAATGCTGTTGCCTAGCAGACCGAGAGGGTGGAGCCACTAACAAATACACACACTCACGACATTGTGACATCATAATGTACCAGTTTACATCATAGCATGCCTCTTAGCCAATAGCGGTGGCAGATTTAAATTCAAATGTAGTGAAGAGTTTTTACCTGACAACGGCACAACACTGACAGTTTCAGGCAGAAAATTTAAATGTTACCTAAAATGCACTAAAGTGCAAAACTATTGACTACACGTGTCTGCAGCACGATTAGACACGCATTTATATAGTTTATCAGAAAAAAATAGTTGATTTGGGGGTGACTTGCTCTTTAAATGGGAAGGGATGTGTCTCAGAATAGAAAATCCCATTATCGTCCCTCAGGGGGAAATTCTTTGTGGTGTGTCAACAAATACCGTAGAAGCATAAAAACCTGCAACCCCTCCACTGTTGTGGAGCGGGTGGGTGTCTCCACCCGCTTAAAGAGCTAGTCACCCCAAATCTATTTTCTTTAGCTGATAGACTATACATTAGTGTCTAATCATGCTGTAGACAAGAGTAATCAATAATTTGGCGCTTTAGTGCATCTTAGTTCAAATTTAAAGAGCAAGTCACCCCCTACCAGAGTCTTACTCCTCTCCCACTTCCTGTTTGAAAAATGCAACAAATGCTGTTGCCTAGCAGCCCGAGAGGGTGGAGCCACTAACAAATACACACACACACAGGCTCACGACGACATTGTGACATCATAATGTACCATCTAATGTCATTGTGTACCTCTTAGCCAATAGCGATGGCAGATTTAAATTCAAATGCAGTGCAGAGTTTTTACCTGACAGCGGTAACACAACACTGACAGTTTTAGGCAGAACATTTAAATTTGACCTAAAATGCACTAAAGTGCAAAACTGTTGACGACACGTGTCTGCAGCACGATTAGACACTCGTTTATATAGTTTATCAGAAATAAGTTGATTTGGGGGTGACTTGCTCTTTAAATATTCTGCCTAACACTGTCAGTGTTGTGCCCTCTTCAGGTGAAAACTCAGCACTGCATTTGAATTTAAATCTGCCATCGCTATTGGCTAAGAGGTACCCTATGACGTTAGCTGGTACCATATGATGTCATAATGCTATTTATCTTCGTACTTCGTGGTTTACTTAGCAAGACTTGGCTCATGATAGTGTTAGGGCGAGCTACAGCAGGGTTGTTTATGACAGTTGTTATTCCACTTTCAACCAGTAGGGCGGAGAAGCGGGAAACCTTTGGTGTTAATGTTCTTGTTTCAGTTGTTTACATGTCCTCCGGTATTGCCCCTCCCCTCTACGCTCACCATGCCAGAAAAACAAGCTCTATGATTGGCTAAAGCCTAATTTAAACGTCTCAGTCAGCTCCACGAGGGAGAGACGCGCACGGACGGAGACGATTTGTCCTCTGACTTCTCCGTCTCCTGGGGAGTGTTGCAAAGCAATTCCCCGCCAGGACAGCAGAGGGCGTAGCGCTGTTCTGTGGTGTCCTGTCATGTATGCGGCCCAAGATTGTGTTTATATTGTGTTTTGTTTCTTTTGTATTTAAGAGTTAACACGGACAAATGTGGCCCTCATCCTCCTCCACCTCTTCATTCGCTCGCCACCTCTGAACCCACGTTTCCCGAATAAAACGCTTGCTGCGCATCTTTTCACTCCTCCAGTCACGGGGGAATTAAACGTTCATATTTTTAGAGTTTTTCAGCGAGGTGTTCTTCAAGCTGCTCTGTGGTCCAACCTCGGTTCTTGCGCTGCGACCTGCGGTCTTCAGCAGAATGCACTTGGAGAAAGTTCGCAGTAGGGGTCGAGTGCGTAGGTCACAAGCGTGCAAATAGCCGAAGTGAGACATCAATTGCATCATCGATCGCAACGCATGCCGGGATGCTGGTCGCAGTGAAGCTTTTTTCAAAAACCTTTATTAACAACTTTCCAACAAACAATAAAGCAATCGTTTGAAATAAATTTAACTTCGATTGCTGCTTTGTTTAAAACATTCAGAGCATCGACTCATTGTCCTAAAATGAACTAATTTCATTAGAAAATACATATTTTCAGAAAAGGAACCTGAGCCTTTTCTCCCGCAGCAATGACGCATCGCTGCAGACTTGGGTGAAGTGCAGTTTAAGGGTGCAATGAGGGCGTGGTCAACTTCCACACCTGAGAATCGGGACACCCTACGCGCTCGCACCCCTGGCCGGGAACGCGCAAATTAAGGGTGCCAGTGTTGGGATTGGGCCTTTTGAGACAGAGGCATCCTGACCAATCACAAGCTTGCTTGTTTAGAAAAGAGGGCTCGGCTCCGTCTGTCCTCGCGAGCCCGTCGGAGAGCCCTCGAAAGGACGGATAATGGCGTTGCGTGCGTCCGTCCCGACGCAGAAGTATAAGTTAAGCTTTGGGCTGCATTAAAGCAGTAATCCAGAGTTTTCCACCTTTCAGGAATTATGAAGGATTTTTCAGAAATCCTTAAAAGTGATAGTCTAACTAATGCAGGCAAAACATCCATTTTATTTTCCTTTGGATCAATGACAGCTAGAGCTCTGCCCCTGTGTCCCCCCCCCCCCCCACACACACACACCATGCACAACAAACATCACAGGAACTGAACGTTTGACCTGTTTAGTTCAGCTGCCATCTACAGAGACCTTTCAGAATGAGCTCTGCAGGTTTTGCTGGGGGCCTGAAAGCCCCCCCTCCCCCATCTAAACATCATGTAAGACTTTATGGATGAAGCCAAAAACGGCAGGAGGTTCTAGATGGGCCCCAAAATTTACAAGCCCAGACTCCTTTCAC
Organism: Nothobranchius furzeri; assembly: GCF_043380555.1. NCBI lineage: Eukaryota > Metazoa > Chordata > Actinopteri > Cyprinodontiformes > Nothobranchiidae > Nothobranchius > Nothobranchius furzeri. The sequence goes on from NC_091752.1 coordinate 70,442,392, forward strand.
TGGTCAGCACATGCACTTAAAGGCTGCAGAGCTGGCTGGGAGCATTACTGACTGTGTAGGTCCTCCTGGACTCCGCCCCTTTTGTCCAGAAACTACAGTTACTAGTCAGGAGAAGCCTTTGGGTGCAACTCGTGGTAAGAAACTAGATCTTCTTAAAGTAGCAAGAGACATTCACACAGTTCTCATCAAGGCTGAAGCCCAGAAGGATCACAGAGGAGGATTTATGGATCAGCGTCAAAAGAAACCGCCTAACTCCCACATTCGTTTCCTTACCAACCACAAAGAAAAACTATCTGCAGCTAGATCTCATCTCATCTTTTATTTCTCCACGCATCGTGTTTCTGGTGCAGAGCGCTCTCCGTAATTAACTCAACTCGTTTTTCTAATTGCTGCTTGACTTCAGTTTCACAATCAGGATCAAGGAGACAGCGACAGACAGAGACGACCCCCCCCCCCTTCCACGTGCTTTGATGTTAGGAAACAGCACCCTCTAGTGGAGGAAAGCAGGAATCAGATGACGTCGTGTCAGCATCATAAAGTTGTCTTTTATTATCATTTAAACGTTCTCCACTGCTAAAACTATAATCAGAGGTGTTTGTTTGTCCTCCCGTAGACGTTTACAGAAACAGCAGCACCGCTGCGGAGCTGTCGAACTCTCAGATAAAAACAAAGCTGCTTCAACACAGCTGCAGCTAACCGGCTAAAGAAGACAAACACCCATCACTGGACAGAAGCTGCGTGCCTACTGACGGGCGTTTGTGGTTACGGGTTTGCCAGTTGGCACTACGGCACAGACTGCCAAGTGTGCCAAACACCACCAGATCAGCCGGGGGAAGGAGGAGGGGGGGGGGGGGTTATTTTCCAATGATTTTGCTGAGAAACGAGTCCAGCTGATCGTCGTCTTTGATGCCCACAAAGCGGTCGACGACGTCGCCCCCCCGCATGGCGATGACTGTAGGCACGGCCGACACCTGGAAACAGACAAGTCCCACCGAACACATGAAGCTCCAACATGAATGGTTTCACGGCAGGTAAAGGTGTTCCGGCCCGTGCTCTCACCCCGTACTCAATGGCCAGGTCTGTGTGGTCGTCGATGTCTACTTTCGCCATGGCAACGCGACCTTTCTGTTTAGCCACGGCCTTTTCCAACCTCGGCCCGAGGATCTTACAGGGACCGCACCACCTACAACCAGAACCAGCAGAAACGGGTCACATTACTGCTACCATGAAGAAAACACAGACAGACAGGAAGCTGGTGAGAAGCTTTTCATCCCACTGGTATTTCTTCTGTATTTATTATTATTGTAACTGAGGATTAAAGACATTTTTACTGAACACAAAATTAATATTTGGTCCACTTCCATAGCGGAACTTCCTGTGATCCTTCACAATAAGAGTCTTAAGCGTACAAATGTACATCCAAACTCATCAAGCTTAACGAGCAAGTCACCCCCAAATCAACTTTTATTTCTGATAAACTATATAAATGTGTGTCCAATCGTGCTGCAGACACGTCTAGTCAATAGTTTTGCACTTTAGTGCATTTTGGTTACAATTTTAATGTTCTACCTAAAACTGTCGGTGTTGTGCCGTTGTCAGGTAAAAACTCTGCACTGCATTTGAATTTAAATCTGCCATCGCTATTGGCTAAGAGGTACACAATGACGTTAGCTGGTACCATATGATGTCACAATGTCATAGTGAGCCTGTGTGTGTGTGTGTGTGTATTGTTAGCGGCTCCGCCCTCTCAGTCCGCTAGGCAACAGCATTTGTTGCATTTTTCAAACAGGAAGTGGGAGTGGAGTAATATTCTGGTAGGGGGTGACTTGCTCTTTAAAGAGACCGAGAAGGCGGAGCCACTAACACACACATGTACATGACATTGTGACATAATAATGTACTAGCTACCACCACAGTGTACCTCTAGGCCAACAGTGGTGGTAGATTTAAACTCAAATGCATTTCAGAGTTTTTACCTGACGACGGCAAAACACCGACAGGTTTAGTCAGAATATTTAATAATATTCTAATATTCTAATAATATATTAAAGAGCAAGTCACCCCCAAACCAAGTATTTTTTCTGATAAACTATATAAATGTGTGTCTAATCGTGCTACAGACACGTGTAGGGCTGGGCGATATGGCAAAACTAGAATATCACGATTTTTCCAATATTTTATCACAATTTCGATTTTATCACGATTTTTTATCCATGAATAGCATAACTTCAATTGTGTATTAAAGAAGAGAAACATTGAATAAACAAACATTTATTCATATTAGGGATAATCAACACAGTGCTAACACACTTATATTTTAAACTCACACCAGAGATGATAAAAGTCCTGAGAGAAACAATTACAAAAATCTGTTTTTCTCGTTTTTCAAGTAACTTAACATAAATTAGTATCGTAAACATATTTAAAGTGCAAACATGTCAATTGCAAACGTATTGTGCAAACATTAACTTGTTCAAAATACTATGTAGCTCCCAGTTGCTCATGTAGTGGATAGTTAAGCTCAAATACGGCTCTGATGTGCGGCTGGACCAGAGATCGCTTGTGGTAGCAAAAAACTGCACATTCTGAATATTTTCTGCAACTCTCACTTTGCATTCAGCGTACATGCGTGGAACGGCGGTGTTCGAAAAATACTTGCGGCTGGAAAACTCGTAGCGCGGATCCAATGTTTTTATCAAGTTCTTAAATCCCGCTCCTACTGTTCACACGGGACACAAATCTTTAACCAAGTGGTACGTCACTGCATCGGTCACGCTGTTCCATCGTCTGCTGTCTCTGTCGTAGGGAGGGAGTTTTGTGTTTCTGTTAGCGTTTGCTGCCTGGAAGAAGCACTAGCCGCTGTAGCCGCAGACTTTTTAGCTTTAGCTGCCAGCTGGCTCTCATTGTATTGTTTGGGATGCCTTCTTTTCAAGTGATTAAACACGTTTGTGGAGTTGCCATCACTTGCCTTGACGCTCTCCTTGTAAATGACGTTTCGCTGCTCTTTGTCGTCTGGTGAAAAACCGAACCAGTTCCATATAACGGACGAGGCGTTCCTCTTCGGAACGAAACCTCGCTGTCGCTCTCAGCCGCGGCCGAAGCCATGTTTGTTCACACACAGGTGAAAACAAGCGGGGCACTAATATATTACTATGACTCACTCTGATTGGTTAAGGGTCAAACAAAGGCGTGTCATTCGCCGGAGGTAAGTTCCCTTTTCATTCAGAGTCAGAAATTCAACAGCAGAGCTGTGAATCGTGATAAAAAGGTCTCTCAAAAATGACAGACCGTCAGATGTGTAGATCGTAAAACGGCCTAAAATCGTCATATCGCCCAGCCCTAGACACGTGTAGTCAATAGTTTTGCACTTTAGTGCATTTTTAGTTAAAATTTGAATTTTCTGCCTAAAACTGTCAGTGTTGCGCCCTCTTCAGGTAAAAACTCTGCACTGCAGTTGAATTTAAATCAGCCATCGCTATTGGCTAAGAAGTACACAATGACGTTAGCTGGTACCATATGATGTCACAATGTCGTTGTGAGCCTGTGTGTGTGTATTTGTTAGCGGCTCCGCCCTCTCGGTCTGCTAGGCAACAGCATTTGTTGCATTTTTCAAACAGGAAGTGGGAGTTGAGTAAAACTCTGGTAGGGGGTGACTTGCTCTTTAACTAAGATGCACTTAAGTGCCAAATTATTGACTACGTGTGTCTACAGCATGATTACACTCATTTACAGCTTATGAGCAAAAACAGGTTGACTTGTGGGTGACTTGCTGTTTAAAACTCGAGTAGAGTTCTAGTAAAAGTGTTTTCAGCTCCCGTTTACCGAGTGTCACATTTTCTGTGCACCTCTAACATTCGACACACATCACCAACGTCTTCTTCGTTTCTTTGTAGCATAAAACATGATCCTACAGTAAATGAACCATTTGTTAAATAAAATGAGCAGAATGAAAGGTGAATTGAACATTTTAACGTTCATTTCTCGTTATTCTGTAAGTTTTATTTTCAAGAGAAAGCCTGGGCTGACATTTTCCACATGATCCGTTTACTTTCAAACAGAATCAGTCGGGGTCTCAGACGAACAAACCTACGACGCCAGGATGCTGTCGACAAGTTACTGTAACAGCCAATCAAAAGCCCACGTTTTGACCTTCCAAGGGCCCTTAGCAGGTCACACGTGTTGCCGTGGGAAACAGGAGCCTGTCCTTTAGATAACCTCTAAGGAGAAGCGTTGCTTTTTATGAGAAAGACCCCGAGTTGAGAGAATAAAACCCGCCAGCATTAACGTTTACATCCCAGTGCTCAGCAGAGCCACAGCACCAAATCCAGAAGTACTCACTGTGCGTGGAAGTCGACTAGGACAGGCAGCTGGCTGTTGATGACCCTCTCTGTGAAGTCCTCGTTGTCCTGAACGTTGAAGGAGACGGCTCTGCAGGGGGTGTGACGAAGACTCTGAGTTTGTGACGGGGCCAGGAAGGAGACCCGACTCGGGACAGGATGAAGGGAGGTAGAGAAAGAGGAGGGGATTGTGACCGTGGATGGTGATGACGGGAGGCGGCGGACATCTTTCACAGAAAGCGCCCACACTCGACGCAACACCAGCCTGTGTGCCATCTGAACAAAAACACGGGAAGTAAGAGTTCAGGGATGCTGAAAACACAACCAGCTTCTGCGCCACGTCCTTCCCGCTGGTTCAGACGCCTCGGCCTGCCCAGGTACAGGTGCCGATCGGGTCCACGTTCATCAAAAGACAGAAAAGGATTCTAATCTTTTAATATTATCCGGTAAAATGAGACGAGTCAGCATTAGCAGATCAGAAGGAGACGATCTTTGATAAAGCGCCTGTAGATAAAATCTGGAGGTGCTTCAAAAAAACAAAAACAAACAAAAGATTTAAGTATAAATTTTTTTTTAAAATGATTAAAAGAAGAAAAAAATGTAAGGAAAAGGAGAGAGAAAATGAACAGGAAAGAGGGAAATGAGTGGATCCCGGGAAAGGCAGAATGAGGAGAGGGTGGTGACGAAGGTCACGCAAAAGTCTGAACAGGTGAGTTTTCAGCAGCTTTTTACCGGAGACGGCGGTACGGGAATCAGAAACGCTCAACACTAGAATCAGGTTGTGTCTAGTAGGGTTCCGCGATGTTAGGAAAACCTGCGATATTCCATAACAGTCATTAATATCGCGATGACGAGATTACTTGCAGTGAATAAAAACTTAACTCAGGAACAAAATAATCTAAAACAAAAAAATTCAAATATTCTAAAAATGACAAAAGCAAAAGATGTGAGGAAAGGGAAAAAGAAAATAAACAAGAAAATGAGAATCAGCAAAAAGAGCAGAACTAAGCTAACTCAGGTGTTTGCTAACCATCAAAACGAAGAGTCGTCCGCCTCGGGGGCGGGCCTCTGACCTATGGGAACCCACCCAGTTGGCCAAATGGGTGAAGAGCTCTATTTGATTTGTTAAAAAAAACAGCATGCTTGCATTTGATTGACAGAATGAATTATGTGTAGCAAACATTTGAGCTGACCATTCATTGCAATATTTATCCGTTCTTTGCGATATGCATATTGCGCATGCTGATATCGCGATAACGATATAATTACGATTTATTGTGCTGCCCTAGTGTCTAATCTACATAAGCGTACTAAACACCAAAATAAGCATTCAAATGTTTTAAAAATTAATAATAACTATTACCATTATCTGTAAAAGTCTAATTACTGAAATCTGAAACTGGGAAACACGACTTCATCATGAACAATTTAAAAGTTTTAAACAGTTTACGTTCCAGAATTAAATGACCTGTTATCTGTAAGTTAAAGAGCAAGTCACCCCCTACCCGAGTCTTACTCCACTCTCACTTCATGCTTGAAAAAATGCAAAAAATGCTGTTGACTGGCAGACCGAGAGGGCGGAGCCACTACCAAATACACACACACAGGATCACAACAACATTGTGACATCATATGGTACCAGCTAACGTCATAGTGTACCTCTTAGCTAATAGCGGTGGCAGATTTAAATTCAAATGCAGTGCAGAGTTTTTACCTGACGAGGTTTAGGGTTATAGGCTGAATATTTATATTTTAACTAAGATGCACAAAGGCCCAATTATTAACTACAAGTGTGTACAGCACAATCAGACACTCATTTATATAACAGCATAAAAAGGTTGATTTGGGGGCGACTTGCTCTTTAAAGAGGTTTAGAGTGAGAAAAAACGACACTTGTGATGTGTGAGTTGCTTTTGTAGCAGCTAAGCTAGCAAATGTCTTCTACTCGGCTTGTGTTGCTCTGAAACCAAGTCGGAAGGAGTTTTGTGTGACACCGCCATATTGGCGAGTGTTGTAACTCCAGACGTGACCCCGAAATAAAGACTCACATTAAAGCGTTAAGTCTGGCGCGAATTTCACGTCTTTGTCCTCCACTTCAGTCTGGACTGGTGCTCCGTAATAAAATAATCTACCGGCAGCTCCGTTAATCCACGTTACGAACGACTTTGTCCTCTTCGTCCTCCTCCTAACGCAACCCGGTTTCCTGTCGACGTAACACACTCACACACACACACACTTCTGACCAAATACCGAACTCTCCTCAACGCCCCTCACACACACACACACACACACACACACGTTGTTACCTGACTCCGGACATTTTGACACTTACCTCGCTTGTTTAGGTAACGCCGAATCTGACTCACAGCGGAAGTGCTTCCGTTTTAAAGGGACCGTGCTCATTCCTTCCGCCTGCAACAGTCGCTAGTGTCGCCCCCATGCGTACGGACGTGGTCCTTCACGCTACGTGAAATAATGTCTTTTTATTCTTTAGAAAAAATATAAACACGTTTTTAACAATGTAAATAAGTATATTTAACTAATATCCCATCCACTGTAGATAGCTTACTACAGTTTGTGTTCTTCTGCAGCTCGAGCAGATGAACCATGATCAAGGTCTTCTGCTTTCTTAAACGTTTCCAAACCTTCACATGATGCTGTTTTATTAGCATTAAATAAACGTCAACTTCACATAACAGAGTTGTTGGAATACCTTCACTTTCAAAAACAAACATTGTCATTAACAGCAAAATGTAGCACAAAGTGCAACCAAGACGTCCTGCAGGAACTCTGCCGTGGGTGAAAAGCAGTGGAGGCTCCAGACATGTTTTTCTGCAGGTGCTATGAAGGAGCTAGTCTTTTTATTGAGGGTGCTATGAAGGAAGTGGTCATGTGTACCTATTGTTCTCTAAAACACCTTCAACACTAGCAGATACACATGCGTGCACAACACCTCAACAACACCTGAAACAATCATTAATGTACATCATAAACATATGAACAATCGCTGACTTTTCCATGAAATCATAAACACACACAGCCACACAGAAAACCATCTATAGTGTTGCAAGGTTAGCTAACGTTAGTGTTAGCATTTCCAGCGGCTAAACCCTGGACTGCTGCGGCGGTTGAGGGTTGACGCTCTTCATCCAGATCCGTAGGATTTTGTGGGTCTGAGATCTCTTCCAAACATTCATTCGTTTCTGACTGAACCCGTGGAAACGTGGGCAACAAAAACCGATCCATTTTACCACTAGCTCTACCTTTCACTCGTTCGCAGGTGGAAAATGAGGTCAAAGGTTAACATCAATTTCCCGTTTTGGTTTCAGTTTTTACTATCTATATGATAATTTACTGATTATTTTTGTTTTGTATGTTAAATGTTATCACATCCACACGCTAAATTAAAATTAAATTAAAAAAAATCTAATATTTACTTGGGGGTGCTTATGGGGGTGCAATGACTAATCCAAGGGTAGCTATAGCGCCCCCTAGCGCCCCCCCTGGTGCCGCCACTGGCGAAAAGGCGTGTAACGCTGCGTGAACCGCTATGAAGTTCTGGAGATGTAAGCTATTTTGCATGATAGACCTCTTTCCACGCTGACATCAGTGCTATTGTCAGTGTGTGCGCTATTCCCAGATGCACATTTACATGTCTGTGTCCTTCATGCCGTTGTTCTTGGAAACTAAATTTTCATTTAATTCTAATTGCTGAAGTTTAAAAAAGTGATTAAAAGAGACTCTCTGTGTAGTGCTGTTATTTAGATTATCTGCTGTTACGCTCATTTAAAACCTGCAGTAATTTTAAGAGGTGTGATTTATTTTGAAGGAATCTACTGGAAGTGCTCTTGTTTTTTGTCTTGTTTTGCATCATGAACTCTTCCTGTAGCAACAGTCTTGACCCAGCAGAGGGCAGACAAAATCCTTAATCTCGGAAGCAAGAGGACGGAGCTGTCATGTTTCCATCCAGCTGACCTAAATAATACATATAAATCCCCTATAGACAGACAAGAGTATGTGGCCATCAGTCAAACCAAATGTCAGATTAAAGAGCAAGTCACCCCCAAATCAGCTATTTTTTCCTGATGAACTACATAAATGTGTGTCTAATCGTGCTGCAGACATGTGTAGTCAATAGTTTTTCACTTCAGTGCATTTTAGTTAAAATTTTCATTTTCTGCCTAAAACTGTCAGTGTTGTGCCGTCGTCAGGTAAAAACTCTGCACTGCATTTAAATCTGCCATCGTTGTTGGCTAAGAGGTACCCTAGAACTTAAGCTGGTACATTATGATGTCACAATGCCGTTGTGAGCCTGTGTGTGTGTTAGCGGCTCCGCCCTCTCGGTCTGCTAGGCAACAGCATTTGCTGCATTTTTCAAACAGGAAGTGGGAGTTGAGTAAGGATCTGGTAGGGGGGACTTGCTCTTTAAGATAAGGAGGCCAAATATTCTCTATAATCAAGGCTAAAAAGAACAAAAGTGTAGCACCAGCTTTCAGACACTGGAGGGCAGCAACTCCCCATCTTCCCTTCTTCCCTAAACGCCGTTGGACACCAGAATGTTGTTCTGTTTTTTGCCAGCAGAGGGCGCAAATCCCCCTTCTTTCAAGACAACCAAACGCAGTTGAAAAAGATTTAGAGGAGGTGTTTGTGATGTTTTTAAGTCATTTTTTGGTGTCAGGACGAGGAATCCGATATGAAATGGAGCAGAAAATCTGAGTCATTCTGAAAGATCTAGGTCAGAAGCCGTTTTCCCAGTAACTAGACAGGTTCATGCTGAAACCCAAAGGAGATTCTGGCACGGTGCTGGGGTCGAGCTGTGTCAGACGCACAAAAACTGTCCCCTCATAGAAAGGCTGGGAGAATTAAATTCATTACTTATTCTCAGAAAATGTGAGAAAACAGCCAGAACTCTCAGATCAGACCTGACTTCTCCTCTTCTCTAAATATTTACTACTAGAGAGTTGTTGATATTTTAGAAAAAATAAACATTTTGTTCCTGTAATAATAAAACTTGATAAAAAGTATGGATATTTTATCAACCGGACGTTGACATCAGCAGAAAATTCGTTTGAAGTCAAAATAAAAACTAAAGTTCAGAGTAAACGTTCAATGAAATGTCTGAAAAGCTGTTTAAGCCCACGTCAGGTCAAAGGGAGCTGATGGCTTTTAAAGCAGTTTAGATCAAGTTTTTCATGTAGAAGGTCCAAAGAGCCGGAGCAGAGCTGCGGTGACTGGAGAGGACCTGTTTGCTCGTTCAGCTTCAAATAGACATGAAACACACCAGGATGATACGTGTGTGTGTCCAACAGCGGTGCTAGAGCTAAAAGGCAGGATAGAAGTGTTCTTGTTGGAGTCTGACATTGTTTCATGTAGTCTGTCCCGCGCTTGGCGAGCTGGAATCTGGTCACCCTAGGACTGGGGCGATTATCAAGTTAACAGGATGGGACCTGGAGACAAATCTGTAAAAAAGGGAAAAATGCTGTTCAGCAGGCTCTTGTAGTTCAAAGCTGATCAGTATTTCACGTACAGTTTGTTTTTGTCATTTAAAACGTGTTTTTGTAGCTCTCCTTTTCACAGAGAGCGTGCAATAAGTTGTTTAATTAATAAACAATTGATAGAATATGAATGTATGGATCAGTAGTTGGGTTTTGCATCCCGGTGAGCTGGAGTTCCCATCAGCAGCAGCGTCCTGCATCCAGACGGCGTCTGACGTCGAAGCAGCAAGGAAACAGGCCAAAGCAGAGACGAACAGGTCCCGTTTTCTTCCTGATGAGCCCCTCCTGGTTCCCGAAAACTCCTCCACCCTGTTCCTGCCCGGACACGCCCATCCCATCCCGGCCGGTACCAACCAGCAGCAACAGCTTATCCTGAAGTCCCGACTGACGAAGAAGGTACCAGAAACAGAGACGTCCCAGGCTGGATAGATGGCTTTGTCCCTCAGGACTGTTGTTGAGGTTGTTTTTCTGCAGGCCCCCTCCAGCAGAGGGCGCTCTCCGTGGGGGTGGGGTGGGGGCTCGGCTGGGGCCTGAACAGGGTGCTGCTCTGTGTCGCTGCTGCTGAGGTGGGATCAGAAAACACACAGACCTTAGTCCTTGCCAGCGCTCTGCTCACACACCCCTCCTGCACGTGTTTACCCTCCGACGCTGCGCGGCTGTTTGTGAGTGAGGCCCTTTGCTCCTCCGCCCCTCCCCGCTCGCTGCCAAATAAACATTGCACCGGAAATTGCAGGGATATCTGGGATTTTTGAGGGCTCTCGGTGGAAAGGAGAGGGCCGCAGAACAAGGCGTCTCTCTGTAACACCTTGGTGGTGAGAGGAGGGGGAAGACAGAGGGGAGGGTGCGACCCCTGCCAGCGGATGGGTGGTGGGCACATCCACCGACCAACTGGTGAAGGTGACCCAGTTTCCTCTGACCCCATCAGGGAGACCTCAGACGAATGTGACGGCTGACTTTGTTTGTCATCCACGGTGGTGAGCAGAACCGAGGCAGATGTTCAGAAAGCATCCGAACACACACACACACACACACACACACACACACACACACGCACACACACACACACACACACACACACACACACACACACACACACACACACACACACACACACACACACACACACACACACACACACACACACACACACACACACACACACACACACACGCGTTTCTTGGCAGCACGAGTCTGGAACACAACAAACACGGGTGAGTTTTCACGACGACCCCCAGCACAGATCTCCATCTTGGTCCAAACTCCTGTTCTGTTTATCCGACCCGGCTTCGTTTCTCCATCTCCTCACGTGTTCTGGAGCCACATTAAACATCTCTCTCTCTCTCCCCTTGCTCGCCACCAGCCTGTAATTTACGTGCTCCTCGTGCACGCCGCAGTTTGATTATAGCCAGAAAACCCAAATCCAAAGCAACGTCCCATGTGTGGGGCTCGGACCACGCTTTCTGCTGTTTCTGCAGCTGCTGGTCCCCAAAGGTCTTCACGGTGAGCCAGTGTGTGTGTGTGTGTGTGTGTGTGTGTGTGTGTGTGTGTGTGTGTGTGTGTGTGTGTGTGTGTGTGTGTGTGTGTGTGTGTGTGTGTGTGTGTGTGTGTGTGTGTGTGTGTGTGTGTGTGTGTGTGTGAGATCCACACCTGCCAACTCTATGAGGTGTTTGAGGATGTGCGTATAATCTCCCTTCCTCCTTTTTCCTGGGTCTTACACCGATCTGTGTCTCGGTGTTTGGGAAGTCAACAGTGGAGTTCCTGTTTTTAGTTTAAAAATAACTTTAGGGCTTAAATTCCCGGCCCCTCCCCCCTCTGGTCCTTTCTTACAGACACACCTTTAAACATGCTCTCTCTCTCTCTCTCTCTCTCTCTCTCTCTCTCTCTCTCTCTCTCTCTCTCTCTCTCTCTCTCTCTCTCTCTCTCTCTCTCTCTCTCTCTCTCTCTCTCTCTCTCTCTCTCTCTCTCTCTCTCTCTCTCTCCTGTGCACTGGGACGCCGGTGACATGTGGGCATGAGAACCCCAGATGTGGTCTTGTTTACATTCAGAAAACATAAAACCTCCAATTAAAAATGGCTTCGGTTTTAGAAAGTGCACACAAATAATGGTTTTACATTTTATTTCTAGTCATTAACCATCAATCAACCAAACTACAGCTCAAAGTACTTCACAGATTAAAATCACACCATAAAACCCATAATCCCATTATTTCCCCATAAATATAAAAATAATTATGACAGTTGCCCCTCCCCCCAAATAAAATAAAATCCCACAACCCATTTCCTAAGGAGCATGCACCCACACACACACACACGAACAACATACACACACATAAAACTTTAAAAAAAAAATAAATATATATCATAAGTAAACACTGGGCCGAGTTCAGATGGATTAGGTAACGAATGACACGCCATCAGGTGAGCCATCTGCCTCGGTAGTAGTCGATCGACGGCAGCAGCAAAGGCACCTGCCCAGGGCTCCCAGGGAGGTGGGGCGAAAAAACCCCACCACCTAAGCACTCGCGAGGCAGAGGGCCCCACCGGCACGAACAAATAAGTAACATAAAAAATAAGAGCTAATATGGACAGTAAAATCACCAAAAAAGTGATTAAAGATAGTAAAAGACTAAATGTCTAATAAAACTGAAATATAAATAATAAAATGAAAATGAAACAAGTTAAAAACAGATATCAATGTAAAGCTATGGTAAAAAGGTGAGTCTTAAGCCTGCTCTTAAAAACATGAACGTTCTCTGCGGCCCTGAGCTCTTCTGGCAGCCTCTTCCAGAGACGAGGGCCATCGGACGCCTCGCCGTGGGTGTGTGTCCTGACCTTTCCAATCACAAGGAGACGGCTGCCAGAGGACCGCAGAGGCCTCGAGGGTTCGTAAGGTAAAAGCAGTTCTGAGAGATATGAAGGCCCAAGACCATTAAGGCACTTAAAAACCATTAAGAGAACCTTATAATGGATCCTGAAACATACGGGGAGCCAATGCAGCGATTCTAAAACTGGTGTAATGTGCTCCCGCCTCCTGGTTTTCATCAGGACACGAGCTGCTGAGTTTGTAGAGGTTGTAAAGCTGAGATGCTCTTTTAGGGGAGAGCAGAAAGCAGGGCACTACAGCAGTCTATCCTACTGGTGATACAAACATGCATCAGCACTTCCGTATTGGCCCGAGAGAGGATGGGGCGGACTCTGGCGATGTTCTTTAGATGATAAAAACCTATTTTGTGATGTTTTTTATGTGTGGGTCAAAAGTCAGCTCAGGGTCAAACATCACACCCAGGTTCTTCACGTGTTCAGAAGGATCAAAAGACAAAGATTGTATTTTTGGTGAAAGTTTCTCTCTCTGAGCCTCAGGACCGATGACTAAAACTTCAGTTTTGTCCTGGTTGAGCTGGAGAAAGTTCTCTGCCTTCCAGGACTTGATGTCTAAAATGCAGTTTAAAAGTGCGTCCACTGGCCGTGTGTCATCAGGAGACACGGAAACTGTGTGTCATCAGCGTAGCTGTGAAAATTCACCCCATGTCTCCTGATGACCCCGCCAAGAGGGAGCATGTAGAGATTAAAAAGCACTGGGCCTAAAATTGAACCCTGGGGCACACCACATGTAATCCCATGAACCCTGGAAGACGACAGAAGGAGCTCAGGCAGGTTCGTGTTATTAGCTTTTAGTTCGTTGGCTAGCAGGCGTCCATTCTTGCATTGGAGGAATGAGTCACATACGTTATGGCGTCTGATAAATTCAACAGGTATTACGCAAGCCTGGCTCACCTGTTAGCTGAAAGCTTAAGTTAAACGCAGCTCGATGTTTCAAAGGAAATTGTCATGGTCTGCGTCTGTGTCTTCCTTCATGTGTCTCCTGATGTTTCTCCATCCCTCTCTAGATTCCCTTCTGTGTCTCATAGCGCCCTCATGTGTCTTTTGTCTGCGTCTCAGTTAAAGTGTCATCTTGTTACCCTTTTAAGATCATTCCTCCCAGGTCAGCTCCAGCCTCTTTGTCCTCAGCTCTGAGTATGTGTGTGTGTGTGTGTGTGTGTGCGCATGTCCTGCCCCCTGTTCGGTGTTTGTGTGTGTGTGTGTGTGTGTGTGTGCATGTCCATTCCCCAGTTCCGTGTGTGTGTGTGCATGTCCATTCCCCAGTTCCGTGTGTGTGTGTGTGTGTGTGTGTGTGCATGTCCATTCCCCAGTTCCGTGTGTGTGTGTGTGTGTGTGTGTGTGTGTGTGTGTGTGTGTGTGTGAGTCCTTCCCTCAGTCTTTAGGTTTAGTTTTTGTGTTTTAGGTTTAGCTGTCCTCCTTTGGTTCTGTTGCCCCATTTAGATAAATTACTGTCACCTGTCTTCCCTCCAGCCCTCACCCCACACACCTGCTGCCATTTCCCCTAATTACTCCTCCCTGTGTATTTAAGCCCTGTCTTGTCTCTGTCTTGTGTCGGTCCATTGTGGTATTTCTGTCAAGCCTTCTCTAGTCTCTAGCTTTTGGAACCCGAGTCTTTTCTAGTCTTTAGTATTTTGTCTCTAGCTTGGAAATTGGATATTTTTGGACTTATTGGCTCCCTGCCTTTGGATTTATTTTTGTTTGTTCTCAGCTCATCCAAATAAAGGATATTTTCTAATATCACCATCTGCCTCGTGTCATCTTGGGTTCTGCATTTTGGGTCCTACCAACACCGAAACGTGACAGAAATGTCCGAAAGTCAGATGTTTTTCTCAGGTTCACTTTCAAACAAACAAACAAACAAACAAACAGACGTCTGTTTCCTTTTTAAAGAGCAAGTCACCCCCTACCAGATTGTTACTCAACTCCAACTTCCTGTTTGAAAAATGCAACAAACGTTGTAGCCTAGCAGCTCGAGAGGGCGGAGCCACTACCAAATACACACACTTACGACACTGTGGCATCATAATGTACCATCTAACATCATAGTGTACCTCTTAGCCAACAGCGATGGCAGATTTAACTTCAAATACAGTGCTAGATTTTTACCTGACGACGGTGCAACACTGACAGTTTTAGGCAGAATATTCTACTTTTAACTAAGATGCACTAAAGTGCCGAATTATTGACTACACATGTCTACAGCACGATCAGACACTCGTTTATATAGTTTATCAGCAAAAAGATGTTGATGTGGGGGTGACTTGCTCTTTAAAAGATGGAGAAAGCTTTTTCTTCACGTTGCTAAAGAGCATGTCCTTCATTCTAACAGATGCCTCAAATCAAGTTTGATTTCCTCTGAAGCACCAACCGCTTTCCCATTAAAAGGATGAACTGCCTCAGATGACTGGTGTCACATCAGCTGTGTGTGTACCAACATCTGTAAAGGCTCAGAGGCTAACCAGGTGTGGCGGGGTCTGTCCTAGACAAACATCTCACCTGTCTTCAGGTCGCTTCGAGTTTTCTCACCAACTCTTCCTCAAATCAGTGTTTTTTTTTTGGGATTTTCTTTAACTGCTCCATATTTCCCTGCGGGACGCCTCTCGCTGCCCCCAGCCTCCAGTCGGTCCGTTGTTTATTTCCACTGGCTTGTTTTTGAAGGTCTCACCTGCAGCCAGCTTGCCTTTTCGCCCTCGTTCCACCAAACCACTCCCGTAAAACAGCGGGAGTTTTCCAGTGAACTCGTGAAGCAGACTTGTGTCACTTTAGCCATCACGACTTGTGTGCTGTTGACTCCGAATGGAAGGCGTTATGATGAATGCCGTCTTTTTGATGTGTGCAGGAAATTCTGCAGGTTGGTCCTCTGGACAGGAGCCAAGTAGAAAGGACAAATTATTTGATGCATCAATGGAAACTCAACGCAGAAGCAACAAAACAAACATTTTCCCTCTAAATAAGAGCAGGTTTTGTGCTTGGTTTGTTTACGTTGGACTATGACATCACTTCCATGCACGGACAGAAAGAAAGAGATGGATTGTTGGGATGGAGGATGGAGGTTTGGTGTAACTTACTGATGCATGCATGTTCTCTTTCTTTATGCTTCTGAGGAGTTAGTAGCTGTAAGTATACGTGCATGACTGCTGGCTCCAGATCACCCCCCAGTCAGTCGTCACTGGGACACACACGGGATCCATTCAAAAGCAAACGTATAAGGAATATAATTTATGTTATGATGTTATTGCCAAATACTGCTGTTAGATTTATGTTATTTTTGCCCCCCCCCTTTTTTTTTACACTGGAATTCATTGTCCACCAGGGGTCTCCAACCCTGGCTCTCACGGGTTCCATGTTTTACTTGGTTCGCTGCTCCAACACACCTGATTCAATGACCGAATCACCTGTTGTCACCATCATTACGGCCTTGGCAGGTCTACCGCATCCCGGCAGTTTCAGGTCGGGCCAGTCTGCACTCTACGTTTGAGTGGAGTCAGTCGTTAGGCGGATGAACCCTCTGGAGGCAGGTGTTGCAGATGTGCAACGTTAAAACCTTCCTGGTTACTCCACATGCGTGTTTCATGAGCATGCTTTAACTCAGAAGTACCCCTGAAGGACTCAGTCGTTCATCTTTTTATCAAAACTTATTTTGAGCCTGAGAGGGTTAAACACCAGAGCTTTGACAAAAAAAACTACAATGATGGTGTCAGCTCAGAAACAGCGCTCGTTTGAAATGGCTTTGGCGTCCTCATGGGACGATTTAGACTTCGAGACGTGAGCAGATAGAGGAACTGGAAAACTGAAGGTGTATGGCCTTAGTGCTGCCTTGGGGGCAGCAGTAGCTCCACAGGTAGAGCGGGTTGTCCAGTAATCAGAAGTTTGCAGGGTCGATCCCGGCTCCGGACAGAGAATTCTGCTGTTGTGTCCTTGGGCAAGACACTTAACCCACCTTGCCTGCTGGTGGTGGTCGGAGGGACCGGTGGCGCCCCAGGGCAGCTGTGGCTACATCGTAGCTCATCACCATCAGTGTGTGAGTGTGTGTGTGAATGGATGAATGATACACCGTAGTGTAAAGCGCTTTGGAGTCCTTCCTCTGAGAGGCGCTATACAAGTGCGGGTCATCTAGTGACTGATTTCCGTGGCGACAAACACGTAACATTGTTCCTTGCCCTGACTGGTGATGGCGCTGTCCAGCTGCATCTAGAGACCGTTTGGAAGACAACCGTGGACTCCGCCCCACGACTGAGCTCTGTCTACGGGTCGTGGCCGGACTACGTATCTACATGTTGTTCAGAAGCCTGTTCATCACCCGCTGACTGAAAATTCCCTCTGAAAGGAGCGTGTCTACCTGTTAGTGTGACCCTAAGCGTGTCGAGTCTACGGGCCAAGACGTGACACCCCAGACAAGTCGTCATTCCTCTGAATCAGCAACATCAACACTTGATGTGAAAGCGTAGACTCTCATGGAGCACAAGCACGGCCTAAACTCAGTTGGTTCAAGAAAAACAAAGAAGGGCACTGACAGCTCAAACAGAGCGTTCTTTTCTTGTCTGCAGTACGTTGTGGAAAGAAGGACTCGGCGGAGTTAGAGGGTTTAGGTTCAGGTTCAGGTCTGACTGAAGACTGAAGATTAAGTTTGGCTTTTATTTTGGCTGCAGCAGGATTTTCTTTGAACCTCTTACACGGCAACGCCAGGACAATTGTTAGCCACGTCAAACCCAAAAGCAAACCACCAACATTTTAAACGATGAAATATCGTCAACTCTCAGTTGCAATAAGAATCTGCTTCGGTGCACTGGAGATTAAGTTTGGGCTTAAAGGAACTCTATGATGATAATCCCACTATAACTGAATTAGTTCCTCAGTTGAAGGACAACCGGGGAGGACGCCTGAGGCAGCTTTAAAGGTCACACCCTTCTGCGTCTAATAAATAAAACGATTCCCACACAATAGGGCTCAATGACATTAACAACTCCTCAAGGGGTAAGAAGGGGTATTCATAGGTAGTTTCAGCTCGTTGAGCAACAACAGACAGCTACAGCTTACCTTTTGGATTACATGACCTGGATGACTGAGAACCTTCACCAGTACGTTCCATTGAACCACCTTCGATGTTGGAGATGTTAAGTTACGCTGGAGCTGCACGTTTTCATTTATCATAATTGTTGCGTTTGCTAACACGGATAGGTGGTGGCAGCCATCTTTGATCAGGCTGACTGCAACAACTGATCACGTTTGTGCATACAGCTCATGATGACTGCCTGAAGGTTTAAATAAAGTCGGTCCGGCGGTTCTGAAACAAAAATATCAACCGCTGCTTTTGGATGAAGGGAAATGAAATTCTACCACATTAAATTGTAATCTTGCCTTCTACCCCGATGGAGTTTCTACTTCCTATGGCAGACAGTTTCATCACGACTGCTCTCATGATCACGTCTTATCTCATTTAAATCATTAGTATAGGATAAACAGAGTTTAGAATGATTATAACCGAGTTCATCCAAACTGCAGTGTTACTGATGCATCTGCCAGTGGTCTGTACAGCGTAAACACACCTGGCCAGTTTCTACAGTCCCAGGGACACTTTTGGACGATCAAAAGGGACAACGCGTTCCCTGCAAACGTCCATCTGTGGAATCACCCAGTCAACATAAACAACCGTGTGCTCTGTGTAATAACGAAGAGGTTATTGTAATGTTCTGAGACCCACACTGATCAATGGTGTGTGTGTGTGTGTGTGTGTGTGTGTGTGTGTGTGTGTGTGTGTGTGTGTGTGTGTGTGTGTGTGTGTGTGTGTGTGTGTGTGTGTGGACTACAGATTACAGACAGAATAGAGATTTAATCTATGTTTTTAATACCTGGGAGGAGAAACTCCTCCTCGGTCCGGCTGCAGCATCCACCAGCAGCTGCTGAGTGTTTGAAAACTGCTTGAAAGCATCAAAAATATTATTTGGACTCATACATGAATAAATAAGCACCCTGCAGCCGAGGCCGCTTTGAAATGTAGTAATTCTGATTTTTTATGAATGACCGTATTCATGTTAGGCCACGCCCACACCCCCAAACTTCAGCTTTTTGGTGTGAACGCCTTCAGGCCCCGCCTCCCCTCAGAGTGCTTCCTGATTGGTGGAAGGAGTTCCGAGTGGGCGTGTTCTCCAGAAAAGGCACGAGCACGATATAAAAACAAGTCTCGCGCGCGCGGAGCTGTGAAAGTGTACCACTAATGGAGGAGACGTGAGAATATGGCGTGAGGCTGGATCGGGTCGTTGTGGATAAACGCTGCTGAAGATAGTTTGTTTTTGTTTGTTTGTGACTTTTGACGTTTCTCCTCCTCCTCCCACGTGAGTCAGCTGACAGCAGCATGGGGATGCTGCTCATACTCGCTGTCCTGGGAGTGGCGACAGCCGGGCTGGTGAGTCGTTGCTTTTCTCCATCTGACATCCAGACACGGTCCCAGCTCCCAGAACCAGGACTCACGTCCCTCCTGAGTGTCTGCAGCTTCCTCCAGCTGGGCTCACGGTCCTCCTCAGCTGGTGCAAAACACACGTCTGCAAGATTTAATAACTTAATTCTCCTATTTTCAATATTTGACTTGAGCAAAACCAAAAATAATCCCCAACATTGTAGAAAGTGACAACATGAGATGTGAGGCATTGAACTAAACATCTGAAACAGATCTTATGAGGTCATCAGTGACAAAGTCATCACAAATTCCCTCAGATCCAGATCTGAGCCCAGCAGGCTTCTGTAGTCTCCCACAGTCGTGCCTCTAAATCAGAATGACCAGTAGAAGACCAGAAGCCCCGCGCTGCAGCTGCTTCATCAGGGCTGGTGTGAGAGTTTATTGGGTTTAAACTACACTGGCTTCTATCCTACTGTAGCTCTATAATTACGCTACAGTAATATTATCCAACGGTGATAAAAATACTCAGACTCATATGAGCTCGCTGCTAAGTATAAATAACTAGAGTAGTATCCGGTAGTTCTTCATCAGTTGCGATGTGAAAGCGTTTCGATTGTCTTCTTCCTTTCATCTGAAACTGGTTTGAGGGTGAAACCAGCACGAGCGGAGACCTTTGGGTGATCTGACTGCAGACCTGACAGCTTCCTGTGATCTCAGGACCAACCGGGAGCTGTTTGGGTGGCTTGTGCTCGTGTCTCTGTGCACGGACTCAGATGGGGTTAGACACAAAAGAGGAAGGAACGTGGGTGGGGGAGCGGGGTCGGAGGACATCCCTTTCATCCCTGCAGGCTGGGTAAATGCCAAGTGGAAGGCGACAGAGGGTTACAGATACCCCTGTGGGGCTGGTGACAGTGCTGACTATTCAGGCGGCGTTGAAGCCACACACACTCTCAGGAATTTCTGTGATCTGGGTAACATGAGTTGGGCTTTTGTCCTGTTCGGGTTCAGAGTGACTTCTCCTTTACGTAGTAAGTTGGGTTGCAAATGCTTTTGTAAGATGCGGTGCGCCCTCCTCCTGCAGGTGATCGCTGACTGTCCAGTGG
>NC_091752.1:70465099-70547599 GCF_043380555.1 Nothobranchius furzeri
CTTTAAAGATCATGTTGCCTCTGTTGCTCGTTCATGCCGCTTTGCGCTGTATAACATACGAAAGATCAGACCATACCTAACACAACATGCCACCCAGCTCCTGGTGCAATCTACTGTCGTCTCCCGCCTCGACTACTGCAACGCCCTTCTAACTGGTCTTCCAGGCTGTACTGTGAGACCTCTTCAAATGGTCCAGAACGCAGCGGCGCGTCTGGTCTTCAATCAGCCAAAAAGAGCACACGTCACCCCTCTGTTCATTGAGCTCCACTGGCTACTGCTAGCAGCACGCATCAAATTCAAATTGCTAACACTAGCATACAAAGTCCGAGATGGTACGGTTCCCATCTACCTGAATCCTCTTGCAAAGGCTTAAGTCTCGGCCCGGCCGCTCCGGTCATCACAGGATGGTCGGCTAGCAGTGCCTACACCACGCTCAGGACAATCCAGACTCTTCTCATGCATCGTTCCACAAATGTGGAATGACCTACCAAGCACTACCAGAACTACAGCTTCCTTTTCAATTTTCAAGAAACTCCTGAAGACCCTGCTCTTCAGAGAGCATCTTCTAAACCAGCACCCTCCCTGCACCCGTCCCCCCTCTCCACTGTCCACTCCTTGTTCCCTCCTCTCCATGACTGATGTCAAGTTGTTGTTGTTATTGTTGTTGTTAGCCTCAAGGGCAACATGCTGATTATCACTTGTAAGTCACTTTGGACAAAAGCGTCTGCTAAATACATAAACATAAGAAGTTATGAAAGGTTTGTGTTGGTATAAAAGACACGGGCAAAAGATCAGTGTCGATCTGGTTTCTTGTTCTGTTTTTTCCCTTAGCAACGAGTGTGTTGGTGGTTCATAGACCTAAATACCACAACCCCTCCTTAAAACTGCAGTTAAACCCCAGCTTGTACCTGTAATTACATTTTTACCATAGCTGATGTCCCAAAATGATCTTTGTAAAAGTATCTGACCGACTTGTCTGTCCTCTTTTCTCATTGCAGCAAAGGCAGAGGGCCGCTCCTGTGAATACAACGGTCGAATCTATCAGAATGGTGAGGACTTCCGTGCTGGCTGCAAGCACCAGTGTACCTGCATCGATGGAGCGGTGGGGTGTGTGCCCCTTTGCCCCAGCCATGTGCCCCTGGCTTCCCCTTCCTGTCCTGCCCCACAGTTAGTAAAAGTGCCAGGCCAGTGCTGCCTCAGCATCGACTGCCATAAGGGAACCTCTGTTGTGCCTCAAGCCCACAGCCGACCCCCGCCTTACCCATTCCTGCCCTACCCGGCCTATCCCTACTCGAAGCTTTATCCAAAACCTCACCGCAAGCCGTACCCTTTCAAACCCAAAAAGGAGAAGGGCGCTATGGGCAACGAGCTGTTGGAGGTGGAGCGCGAATGGGACGAGGCACGAGGAAACAAACACCTGATAGGTAAGAACGTGCGCCCTGCTCTCATCTGGAGAAGGTCAGCACCGTGTTTATGCTGTAGCCGTGTTGTTCCCGTGACTCAGCCTCAGTGGGGGCCTTGTCCTGCATCCGTGCGGCTGTGTTGACGTTTATGTGAGGTTTGTTTTCCACTGGCTCCTTGCACACCAGAGGAGCTCCCTCTCACACAGCACACACCTCTGTCATGCAGCTTTCCCCTCGCTGTAATCCCCTCCTCTACGTTCCAGCGTTGCCTGCTCAGTGAATAAGTCTAGTGTGCCTTCCATCCCCGTACGCTTGCCTCGCCTTCTACCCCCGATCGCCTCAAGGTGTAAAAATCTGTCGCCGCTGTACTTTCTGAGATGAATCTTCCTCGTTTATCTGTTCTAGCCTGGAGCAAGTTTGAAGACCGGTGTGCCGTTCAGACCACTTCCTGGTCCGAGTGTTCCCGGAGCTGTGGGATGGGCGTGTCTTCACGTGTCACCAACGACAACGCTCGATGTAAGCTGGTCAAGGAGACGCGTCTGTGCAACATTCGTCCCTGCAGCTCTGTGTCGATCCCTGTTAAGGTGAGACGTGTTTGGATCGTTTCTTACGTGCCTGACTGCTACATGCACTCGTTTCTGTCTAGTCTGAGCACCCGGCGGGTGCATTTTAGCGTTATTGATTGTGTTGCATAAATGGGTCAGATCGGATAGAAAACCCTCGTTACTGCGAAGTGTTCGGAGCTAGACCTTCTCAGTGCAGCTTCCAGTTATTGTTGGGAAGCATACAAGCTTTACATTATTCCACTTCATAGCTGTGGAAAAAAACAACATGAGTTAGCTTCAAAGGCTAAAAACTAGCAGGGAAAGCTAAACTAGTGTAAGGTTAAAAAGTTACAATTTAATTAACGTCCAGAGACATTAAAGGTCCATATCTAGCATGGACCCCATCTCTGGACAGTGGGCTATTTAAATCAGAAGAGTGGTTCTTTTTATTACAGGGAAATTAAATTAACACTTTGCATGAACTGAGAGACAAGAGAAGAGAGAGAGACCTCAGAACGTTTAGTAAAATTTATTATCTAAATGATTTTAAACAGTTTAACAGGACTAACTCTCTAGTGATGGATGCTGATGGAATGAATGTGAGGTGGAGTGTGTGTTGGTGCAATGTCGGTTCAGAACCTACGTTCTGGAGAAGCGAGTCTGAGCGGGAGATGATGTTTTGCTCCTAACTGATCAACTTTTGAACCGTGGTCATAAAACACATGAGACGCCATTTGTCGCATCCACATACCCGTCAGTGAGACTCCCGTACAGATCAGGCTGCCAGGTCCACGACCCTCCTCTGGTACTGGAGCCGATGAAACAGCGTCCTCAGCACGACAAACCAGTCCTTGGATAGTCTCCAGGTAAAAAGCGGCAGGTGCTTCACAGTGTCAAACAGGACCCTCCTTTGGGTCAGCCAGTTCAGCTTTTATTCTGAAGGATCCGTTGTTTTGTTGATAACAACGACAGGATTTCCCAGCTTAGCAGTCCTCAGCTTAAAAAGAAAAGTACAGATGGCCGGTCCGTACTTCACTTAGCACGCGATGAACTTCAGGGGATCTTGAGATTTGGCTGAATACTGAACTTAAGATGGCGTAGTTCTGTTTTATTAATCTTGATGTTTATGATTCTGGACGAATCACAGCTGACAGATTAAATAAACACCACAGAGACTCTGCCACGCTTCAGACATGAAGGTTCTGATTGGGTTTGCGGCAGCAATGTGTCATGTGATTATTTACCTTTAGTGTATCAGCGTGTCTAGTGGCTAGAATAAGTCATTTACTTATTAAAACATTAATCACAATATTGTGATTTCACAGATCGGTCACATGGTTATTATTGACTAACAGTTGTTTTGATTAGCTTTTATTGAAAATAGAGTTCTTTGGTTTTTTAATAAAAGAAAGCAGTCTTCATCTTCTGTCTTCATCGCTGGAACGTAAACAGTTTAGAAGTGAATGCATGACCTTGAGGCTGTTTCATGCACTCTGGCCCTGCGTCAAAGGGAACTGTGGAAAAGATTAAATAATCTTGGTTGGAACAGCTCCTTCATCACGTTACTCTAGCGTTGTCCAAAAGAAGCAAGGTCCTCCAGTAGACGGTATAAAGGCTCACGGTGACGTTTGGGCCGCGGGCGTAACCGAAGGTGTCAGCGTTGGGCAGCCTCGCCCCCGTCAGTGGGCCCCAGGGCAGCAGGGTGAAGGAATAGGACTGGTTGTGTTTGTAAAGTGCCTTGGGGGGTTATAGAATTCTGGGAGGAGCTATATTAAACACAGGTCATTTTCCACGTATGGTGTCTAACTACTTCTTGAACAAAACATGAAGAACATCAGCTGGTGCTTGGAACTGACCAATACTCAGCCTCATCTGTGATTGGCCAGTCTGGAACTCAAAAACCAGCTAGAGTTTTTTTATTTCAGTCCGTGAACATCGCCAAGCGGCAGGTCTTTCCCGGTTTGTAGACTCACCCGTGAGCTCTAATCAAAGCTCTCTTCCCTGTGGGAGTTTTTCTTTCTGAATCCTAATTTTCAAAGTATTCAGAAAAATCTGTCGATCATCAGAGTCGACCTAATTTGGGGTCAGCAGGTCAGAGCAGTCCCAAAACACGAATCTGCAGCCTCCTTAGAAACTGGAAAGAGTGGGAACGTTGTCTGCCTTTCTCCGGCTTTCCAAACCTCCTGTGATGCTTCACGCTGTTGGCGGCTGAAACGACTCCCGATCACCGAGCTCGAGCATCTGAATAGAAAACTGATTGGATTCATACAGGCGAGAGTCTCAGCGTTTCAGAGGCGTGAAGGGGAAATCACGGCTCCATCGTTTGAACTGGGGGGGGTGACAGCTGCACACTTGTGAGTTAAAGAGCGCACATTTCACTCTCTCTGTTGCCCTCTCACGTTTCAAACACAACACTCGTAAACATTCTGCCTCCCAGCCGGCTGAGCTGCTCCGCACCTGTTTCTCTGAGCTCTCCCAGTGGGGAAGCGGGTGCTACTGCGTGCCAGTCACTGGTCCTCATCTGTTGTCCAGTTTGTGTCAGCTGTTAGCTCAGGGATCCTGCGGCCATTTTCAAATGACTTTCTGTGCAAAATGGAAACGCAGTGACTGTCTCACCTGCTGTAGGTGGCATCCTGAGCAGTTTACGCCTTTTGGGATCGACGAGCTAACAGCTAGTACATGCACAGTGACGACCAAAGTATTTTCTGCCTTCTTAAACGGATGCTTCGCAACTTTTTCATATTTTTAAATCATTTTCTGGAGCCAGTTTGTGCTAAATGGCCCCTTACAGAGTAATGAAAGACCACCCAGCCCTTATCGCCGGCCCGGTCTGTTGGGACTTACGCTTACAGACACTTAGGAACGCTGGGAGACGTTTCAGCTGTTCAATTAAGGCAGCGAGGAGATACGGGGTGTTTCTCAATGTCAAGGCGCCTGGCCTTGCGAGGCGATGTCTTGCGAGGCCAGGTGCCTTGCTCAGGAGGACACGGTCCTTCCTTGGTCAAAGAAAACGGTTAAATGGAACAGACTTGCATCACGTAACCGCGACTTCCACGGCGGTCACGTAACGTCACGTGACACGGGAGACAACGTTATATTTTATACGGATTAGTTTCAATATATATATAAAACGAGCCTTTTACTTTTTAAATTGTGTTTATGTTTATTAAATTAAAAATATAAGTGAGTTACTACCCGCTAGCCACCGAAGCTGCAGCTACTAAGCTACTAACCAACCATAGATAACTTCTTTGGATCTAAAAAAAACATTTTAAATGAGCTGACTTACTTTTAAACTTGAAAATTGTCCCTGAAGTAGCTGCCGGCTTCTGATCCGCCATCTTTTTGAAAATACCGCGGTGTATTGTGGGTAATTTTTGACCAAGGCTAGGCTACAAGACACCTCCCGTGTGTCCTCGCTCAGCTAGCTAAACGGCTAACAAACGGAGAACACGCGCCTCGGTAGAACATGAACATTGGAACACGTCTTGGCGGCTCCTGATGACGTATCTCCTAGGCAACCGGGGCGGGGCCAAGACATCAAGGCAAGGTTCCTTTGCATTGAGAAACAGCCTGGTTTTGTTTACGCTTCTACAAACGGACACTAGGGGGTGCTAAAAGCAACGAGTCTCCCTTTTAAGCCCTGGGACCCCGTATCTTTTAAAAGGAACATTTCTCTCCCGCACCATAATGTTTAACTCTGTTCTCACAGTTTACTGGTAAAGTCTTGAATTGCGTTTGCATTTATTTGCTTTTAAGAAATAAAATGTTAATGTAATTACTTTTGAACAGTTTGTTTATAATTTTGAGGTCCTACTTGTCTCAAATGCATAAGAGAAATTAAAAATACCATTAACAAATAAAGCCTCGGTCTTAGATTAAAACGGTTCATAGCTGTTTGAGTGATGCCATTTTATAAACTCCCTCGCCTGTTTTGCATTATTAGAAATTCTGTAGAAGACTAAATATCCTCATCAGCTAAATGTTCCACGTGTGATTCACCCGCCCATCGCTTCACTCTTCTGCTTCCTGAAACGATCGTGCTCGGACTGCACGGGTGTGAAAATCTGTACAGTACAGTTGCACAAACTGTAAAACAGCAGCAATCCAGTTTGTGTTTAGGTCCTGAAGATGGTGCAGACAGGCTAAAGTAGCTTTCCTGAATCTAGTCATGCCCAGCGTGCATCTCTGCTGTACTAACGCGCCTCCGAGTTCTCAGCCGTTGGATTCAAAGACATGCTGTAAACCGTGAGTTCAGCATCTCAGAGTTTTTTCTGCAGAGATTCGAACAGATTCCTGCCAGACGTTGCACCGTCTGACATTTTACGTTCAACTGCGGCTGATATTCATGCTTGTAGCTAATCCCATAATTCATGTAATTCCATGTAAGAAAGTGAAAATACTTGATAAAGATTTCAGAAACGGCTCTGAACTTTGCGAGATCGGAGCTGTTTTAGTTCTGGCTGCTTTCAGACTACCCGTTAGCACATCAGTCCCATTGGTTGTAGCAGTTAGCTGAAGAGGTTGAGCGGGCTGTCCAGTAATCGGAAGGTTGCAGGTTCAACCCCGGGTCCGAACTCGCCTCTGTCGGTGCGCCCCGGGGCAGCTGTGGCTACATCGTAGCTCATCACCATCAGTGTGTGAATGTGTGTGTAGTGTAAAGCGCTTTGGAGTCCTCTGAACGGTGCAATAATTCATGTAAACCCCATTTCTCTGAACAGAGGCTGTTCAAAAACCCATCTACAGTAGGGGTAAATTTTATTATAAATGATCATTTTGAATGAGTTTGTGATGAGACGTGTGTCCACTCTGGTTTGTGTGTAGCAGTTACACCCGTTAGCTGTGAGTGTAGCATCACAGCTAACGGGTTAGGCTACTATTGATGATGTTGTGGCCATCTTTGCCCCCGCGGTTAACCTTTAGAAGCTCAGAGAACTTCTCCGCCGCTCTGGCGTCGTCGCCAGAGATGAGTTGTGGTCCTGTTAGCCTGTGCAGACTGCTACAGCTAAGGTTTGTCTAGATTTCTAGGCTAGTTAGCGTTAGCTTTAACCTGTGTTTATTCCTAACGAGTTGCTGAGGGGTCTCACTTGCTAAATATTGATAGTAAATAGAATCCATGTTTGTGCCACCTTATCTGTAAACTTCTGGTACTTCTGACTCATTTCACAGCTTTCCTAACTTTTTCCGATCTCTGCCTCCACAGAAAGGAAGGAAGTGCTCTCGCACCCACAAGGCCCCGGAGCCGCACCGTTTGTCCTACGCCGGCTGCAGGAGCGCCCGCCTGTACCGACCCAACTACTGCGGCGTGTGCAGGGACGGCCGGTGCTGCTCCCCCCGGCGCACCCGCACGGCCAACGTGACCTTTGTCTGCCCCGACGGGGAACTCTTCAGCAGGTCTGTGATGTTCATCCAGTCCTGCAAGTGCAGCGGCGAGTGCAACCATCTCAACGAGGCGGCCATGCCGCCACAGAGGTGGCTTTACGGAGACACGCACAAGTTCAAGGACTAGTGGTGTCCCCCCGTGCCTTCGCCCCACCTACATTCCTCCATAAAAACATAAAAGCACTGCCTATTTTAGAGTAGCTGGCTAGCGTACGTACCAGTAGAAGCAAGCAGCTTTCACGCATCCGAACGTCGATTCCGAGAAGGAATCAGAGAAGAAAAACGAAACCACACGAGCAAACTTCCAACGAGCTTTAGAGTAGATTACAAGCTGCGTTTCGGCTCGACCAGACTTCAAACTGTGACTAAACCTTTCTGTGAGATCTGGACGAGGTCCGTCTTAACGTCTTCTGCCACGCTCCCGATGTTCCCAGACAACGGGACTTCTTCTGGGAACGACGGCGAGAGCGGAAGCCTTGTTACTCCGTGAACATCGACACCTGCGGAGGGGTAAAAGCTGCAAACCGGTTTCATACAGTCCAGCTGAACGCGTAGAACGAATGTCGACGAGGAGCACGGACTGGGACGGCAGGGGAGGCTGGCTGAACTCTTTTAGTATTTATTCACTGATATTTATTGTTGAGACTGACCCGGTGGCTCGCCAGGAGGAGGTGGTACTGCTGTTCGGAGGATATCTCAGAGGGACAAATCCATCGGAGAACGGATGAGAAGAAAGGGACAACCGCCGCTGGGACTTCAGGTACCCAGTGGTGTGAAGTGGGGAAACACTGAGGACTTGTACAAATCCAGAGAGACGGTGTTTGCACAGCTGGACTCTTCTCCTGCCTCACTTCAGCGAGCAGCAGCAGGACAGCGACGCCTGACTCTGGCGTCAACCAGTCGACCGTCTAATTCGGTGCAAATTACAATCCCTGAGAAGCAGCGAGAGCAAATCAGCCCCTCTCGGGTTTGCTGTAAAAATAAAATCTGAAAACTGTGTGTGCGATGAGGTAAACATGTAATTTGTGACTTGTGGGTGGAACCGCTTTACAGCCTAATCTGGCCTGTAATTGAGCTGCGCTGAAACAAAACAAGAACCCGCTCCTTCTCACGTCAAAGAGGTGTCTGTGTCTGAAAAGTGCTGACGTACCTTTCTGTTCCAAGTGTAGCGGCACATCTTTGATTCTCACCAGCCTGCAGTGCTGCAGAGACGTACTTGCTCCCTTTATTTGCTCACGCACCGGCGAAACAGTAAGAACCAGAATCTGGTGCAAAAGTCCATCTGTGTCAGTGATCCGGCTCGGACTGCGAGACCATCTAAAGGCTCAGGAACCCTCTGCAGGTCTTCTGGACTCAGGAATGGGACACGTTTAGAACATTCTGATATTCTGATTGCCCGAGGCTCTGAACGTGGGCGTTTCATCCGCTGTGAGATGTAATCATCACAACAACAACAAATAAAGGCGGAAACATCTGGATTTGCCTGGAACGAGTCCGTCTCGCAGATTTGATTCACCTTTTATGTTGGATTACTAACATAAATTCACTTTTGCACCAGTTTCTCTTTTCTTGTTTTGCCTGCAAATGTTTCAGATCAGCAACAGAATTTCTGTGTCAGACAGAGATGATGTGAGTAAATACGAAACGCAGTTTTCAAATGACGATTTCAGTTCATTATTGAACAAATCCATCAAACCAGCCGTGTCCAGTGTGTGAGTCATCTCCCTTAGGCTAGATCTTGAATGAACTGAGTTCATTTACAGCAGCCGCAGTCAGACCTGCTGGATTAAGAATCGCTTCATTCAAACCAGTCTGGTAACACGAAGGAGGCTAAAAAAATCTCAAAAAGCAACACACAAGAACCCAAAACAACATCTAAAGCCCTGCAGGACTCAGTGGGTCAGGGTCAGAGGTCATAGTTCAACATGGGAGAGTTGTAAGACCCTTCTGGTGACCCCGACGGCTGCTGGTCCCAAACCCCAACACTAGAACATCAGTCAGACACGGAGATGGTAGTGTGATGGTCTGGGGCTGCTCTGTTGCTTCAGGACCTGGACCAACTGCTGTAACCAGAAATCAGTGGCGTGCCCAGATCTTTTAAAATGGGGTGGCACCAATGGTTATGATTTTTTTCTACCCCAAGCATTTTGTAGACAAGTCTATTTAATGGGAATTCAGTGGGGTGGCCAATCAGATTCCAAGGGTGGCATGTGCTACCCCAGGCCACCCCCTGGACACGCCCCTGCCAGAAATGTCTGACCTTTGACCTTAAACAGCCCATTCCTGCTGGAAAACCCACAGAGACGAGGGATTCCTCAGCAGTCGTCACAGCTGCTGCTGCCGGTCCTGTAAAGATGCTCGGTGATCGTTGCTTTTTCACACGGGTAACTTTGGTTTGCTGATCTGACACCGTTAATACGACCCCTGACGAGCAGCAACCCCACCACAACCTCTATGGTACACCTTACAGACCCTGTCTCCTTCGCGGGCAGGCCCTATCTAAATAACGTGTTTGTTTTTAAACGTAAAAAGACTTTATTCTGGTGGCGCAGCTCATCCACGAACCTTTCCACGTGCCGACAAGCTTCAGATGTTCGCCGACAGATCCCCGACGAGGGTTTGTTCAGAGCAGCTATGTACGGACGATCTCTGCCGTATAAAAGCCTGTCTTCATCTACGTTTAAACAGTTTAGAGCATGATCGTACGACTCATCGTGGTGGCTGAGATTATCTGTATTATAACTAAATATCTGCTTTCACAGCTGGGCAACAAACGTACGGCCGGCATCTGAGGTGGATTCTGTTCATGTCTCAGTTGTTTTTGAATAAAGAGATTTTCATCCTGACTGTTTTGAACATTTTAGAAATGAAAACCGTTTCCCACAAAATCCGGGTTGGCTAGCAGAAATCCAGATGAGAGAAAAAATGATAGAAAGGTTCCTTTTTGTCTCACGGGACAAAGTAAAACCCAAACAGGTTCATCTGTCAGGCCTTCGCTGTGTTGGTTTTGTTTGGATTGTAATTAAAGTCTTTAAAGTTTGGAGGGGTTGAGTCGGAAAAGGGTAGAACGCCTTCTCCGGGTCAGGGATGAGGTCCTGCCCCAAGAGGAGGAGTTTAAGTATCTCGGGGTCTTGTTCACGAGTGAGGGAAAGCTGGAGCGTGAGGTCAACAGGTGGATTGGTGCTGCATCTGCAGTGATGCGGGTGTTGAACCGGTCTGTCGTGGTGAAGAGAGAGCTGAGTCAGAAGGCAAAGCTCTCGATTTACCGGTGGATCTACGTTCCTACCCTCACCTATGGTCATGAGCTTTGGGTAGTGACCGATAGAACGAGATCGCGGATACAAGCGGCCGAAATGAGTTTTCTCCTCATGAGGGTGGCTGGGCTCTCCCTTAGAGATAGGGTGAGAAGCTCTGTCATCTGGGAGGGGCTCGGAGTAGATTCGTTGCTCCTCCACTTCAAGAGGAGCCAGTTGAGGTGGCTGGGGCATCTGGTCAGGATGCCTCCTGGACGCCTCCCTGGTGAGGTTTTCCAGGCAAGTCCAACCGGGAGGAGACCTAAAGACCTAAAGGAAGACCCAGGACACCCTGGAGGGACTATGTCTCTCACCTGGCCAGGGAACGCCTTGGGATTCCCCCGGAGGAGCTGGTCCAAGTGGGAGAGGGAAGTCTGGACCTCCCTGCTTAGGCTGCTGCCCCCGCGACCCGACTCCGGATAAGCGGATGAAAATGGATGGAAGTTTGGAGGGGAACCATTTCAACATGGCCGCCACTCTAACTTTAGCAAACACAAAACATTACGTTTTACAACTATTGAGCCAAAATGTGGTGTCACCGTGTGTATGGTGTGATTTCCACACAAACTCCTGACTCCACACACTCGTGTGAAAATGTTGGCCTTTATGTACGCCGGTGATTCGACCTTTGCTCAAAAAGCCTGGACTGGATGCTTCGCTGGCTGCAAACTACAGGCCCATTTCTAAACTTCCATTCTTAAGTGAGGTACTGGAGAAACGTGTTTACCACCAGCTCTTGGTTTTTATGGATGAGAATGCCATTTTTGAGACTTTCCAGTCTGGCTTCAGAGCTCTACACAGCACGGAGACAGCACTGGTTAAGGTTGGTTTATGCTTGACGCGTCCGCGAGGTCCGCATGGCTCTGCGCGAAAAAGTTGCGTCATTTTGCTTCATCTTAACAACCACGCCCCTCCACCGCGCCTCCGCACGGCCCAAAATTTCCGCAACGTGCACCTAGGAAATTTTCTTACCACGCGAACGGTCGGACGCGGAAAAACATGGCGGACCGGCAAGAACTAGTATGGCAGAGGTTGGTAAATACAGACATTTGTATGATTCAGCTCTCAGAGATCACCGTGATCAACATGTTGCTAATAATTCTTGGAGAGAAATAGCTCGCACTGTCGGAAAAGACGAGGACGCTGTTAAAAATGCTGGAATGCCTTGTTGTAAACAGTAATTTCTACTTCTACTATGGTGTAGTGTTGGATGCATGCCGTAGAGCTCCATGCTGCCCCCTACAGTTTGGGAGAATATTGGCTCACCGCAGAGACGAGCCGCATGAACCATAAACGCTGCGAGTTGTGAAGCACGTTCCATCTGCGAGCCGCATCACCAAGCGGAAAGTAAATGCGTCAAGCATAAACCAAGCTTTAGAGTGCTCAGGGACTTTTATCTAGCGACTGATAGCGGTAATTCTGTGTTGTTACTTCTGCTGGACCTCACGGCAGCCTTTGACACGATAAACCATGAAGTGCTGCTTCACCGTCTTCATCATTGTGTCCGGATTTCTGGGTTAGCCCTGGAATGGTTTAGATCATACCTGACAAATAGAAAAATGTGTGTAAGGATGGGAAGTTATTCCTCAGAGTACTCTGATCTACCCTGGGGGGTACCGCAGGGCTCAATATTGGGACCTCTGTTGTTTTCTGTTTACATTCTGCCCTTAGGTGACATCTGCCGTGAGCTTGGAGTTCAATCCCACCTTTATGCTGACGATTGTCAGCTGTACCTGCCTCTGAACACGCCAAGTGGTCTCTCTATTTCTATTCTTACGAACTGTTTGAGACCAAGACCTGGATGAGTGAACACTTTCTGAGCCTAAATGATCACAAAACAGAGGCTGTTTGATCCAAGCAGACATTGTGACTCTTCCCTAACTGACTGTGGGTCATTTAATGGCCAGCTGAGTGCTTCAGTGACTAATCTTGGTGTTAAACTGGATAGCGCCCTTAGTTTTGACACCCACATCAATGGAGTGATCTCCTCCTCCTTTTTCCACCTTCGTCGGCTGGCAAAGATCAAACCGTTGTTGTCACAACATGATCTTGAGACGGTAGTTCCATGCCTTTATCACGGTGCGATTGGACTACTGTAACTGTTTTATTCGGTGTGAGCAAGGGCTCAATAGCCAGGTTGCAAATGGTGCAGAATGCTGCTGCCAAATGTTTAGAGGGCAGGCGCAAGTATGACCACATTACTCCTGTCCTGGCTGCGCTTCATTGGCTGCCCGTTCATGTAAGGATTCGTTTTAAAATACTCTTATTTGTTTTTAAAACGTTAAATGGTTTAGCCCCTCCTTACTTGGTGTCACTGCTTCAACCGTACACCCCTGCACGGTCGCTCCGCTCGGAGAACCTCATGCTCCTCTCTGTCCCAAGAATGCGCCTAAAGACATGTGGTGATAGGGCTTTTGCTGTGGCAGGTCCTAAGCTTTGGAACGAGCTTCCTCTCAGCAGAAGGGCCTCCACCTCTGTGGTGGTTTTTAAGGCAAGGCTAAAATCCTACTTTTATGATCTGTCTTTTAATCCTTACTTGTTACCATCCAGCACTTCACTGATGTTCACCAGGATCCCATGTTGATGGTGGGAGAGTCGGACCAGAGAAAATCCATCTCCAGCACCTCAACCTTGGGTAAAGCATCGACGTTTCATTTAGACAGTTTAGTGATTCATTTGCAAATATGCACATAAAAATACCAGAAAAAGAATGAGTTTTGTAAAGCATCACCACCAAGAGCCTGAGTAAATTTAGTTGTTTTTTTTTCCCCCAAAAAATTAAATAAGAAAAGCTACCCATCCATCCTTTTTCATCCATTAATCCTGGATCGGGTCACGGGGGCAGTAGCCTAAGAAGAGAGGCCCAATTTCCCCCTCCCCAGCCACTTGGGCCTAGCCTAGTGAACTAGATCAAATTCTTGCTTTGCAAAGTTTGGTCTAGGCACGCTCCATTGGAACCTCCGCAGCTCCTACCAGGACTCTGGCTAGCCAATCACAGCTCTCTAGAGGGGTTTCAAACACATAAAGAGCTGTGATTGGTCCATAATGGTGGGCCAATAATAGTGCTCTATCTGCTTAGTGAACAAATCACAGAGCTTTATCCGCTTTGTGGGCCAATCAGGGCTCTCTATTGGGCCATTCCCATCTGTACCGGGTCGGCCCAGGCCGGGTAGCTCCAGTCGGCCCCAGCCTGGCCCGGTTGATTCCACACATCCTTGCTTAGGTATGCAAGGAATGCAGTCAGAGACACTTTCAGCTTCTGGGTAATCAGCATTATAATGAATGATAATGAATTGAGCATGCCCACCAATCAGAGGCTTGCTCTAATGGAAGGTGTGAATTTGCTGTCAGCAGTGGGTGTGTTGGCCCTGGTCGGCCTGAAGCAGACCCCCTCGAGAAGAGGGCTGAGAATGAGCCTTGGTTGGCCCGGAAAAATACCAGGCCACCCAGATATGTAAACAACCTACGCTACCCGGCCCGGGCCGACCCGGTACAGATGTGAATGGGGCTTATATGCCTGGTGGGTGGGATGATGCAACAGAGTGAAACAAGAGTATGTCACATTCATTGTCCAGTGGAATGCGGAGATCATTTGAAAGACAACGGTAGAACCCGCCCCACAACCGAGAGCCATCAATGGAGCGTGGCCAAACTAAATAATACATTTATTTAGTCTGGCTTGCCAGGCTAACTTGGGCCAGCTCCTCCGGGGGAATCCCAAGGCGTTCCCTGGCCAGCAGAGAGACATTCCTCCAGCGTGTCCTGGGTCTACCTTTAGGTCTCCTCCCGGTTGGACGTGCCTGGAAAACCTCACCAGGGAGGCGTGTAACCAGACGCCCGAGCCACCTCAACTGGCTCCTCTGGATGTGGAGCAGCAGCGGGTCTACTCCGAGCCCCTCCCGAATGACCGAGCTTCTCACCCTATCTCTAAGGGAGAGCCCAGCCACCCTGTGGAGAAAACTCATTTCGGCCGCTCGTATCCGCGATCTCGTTCTTTCGGTCACTACCCAAAGCTCATGACCATAGGTGAGGGTAGGAACGTAGATCAATATAAATAGCCTGATTTTGATATCAGATTCAGATTTCAGATTTATTGGCCAAGTAAAATTACATTTACAAGGAATTTGTCTTCGGTAGATGTTCGCTCTCTAAAACATACAACAACCACAATAAATGAGAATAAAAATACCTAAAAACACATAAGAACATGTATACCCACACACATGTTCATTTACACACACACCTATATACATACCCACACACATATCCATAAGCATACTGAATAAGTATTAAAAACTATAGTAAAAGGACGGTAAAATAATCTACAGATTCAGGAGAGAAATGGCTGAAGGAAAGAAACTGTTCTTGTGTCTGGTAGTTTTTGTGTACAGCGATCTGTCGCGTCTGCCAGATGGGAGGAGATGGAAGAGAGTAGATGCAGGATGTGTGGCATCCTGGACAATATTCATTGCCTTTTTCCTGGTCCTGCTGATGTACAGTTCCTGGACAGAGGGCAGTTGGGCACCAATGATTTTTCCTGCTGTTTTAATAATACGCTGTAGTCTGCATTTGTCCATTTTTGTGGCTGACCCAAACCAGACAGTGATGGATGAGCAAAGTATGGATTCGACTGCAGCAGTGTAGAAGATGATCAGCAGCTCTTGTGGTAGGCCGTACTTCCTTAGTTGCCGTAAGAAATACATCCTCTGCTGAGCCTTTTTGAGGATGGAGTTGTGAGGAGTGCTTTCTAGAGTCCTAGAACCCCCCAAGGCACTTTACACCACAGTCATTCACCCATTCACACGCTGGTGATGCAGCTACAGCTGCACACTGACAGAGGCGAGGCTGCCGAGCACAGGCGCCACCGGTCCCTCCGACCACCAGCAGGCAAGGTGGGTTAAGTGTCTTGCCCAAGGACACAACAATAGTGGCACACTGAGCAGGGCTTGAACCTGCAACCTTCCGATTACGGGGCGAGCACTTGGCTCCTGTCTCATGATGAAACGGTTACTCTAGAGCTTCACCTTCTGACTCAGCTCTCTCTTCACCACGACAGACCGGTACAACGCCCGCATCGCTGCAGACGCAGCACCAATCCGCCTATCGATCTGACGCTCCAGCTTTTCCTCACTCGTGAACAAGACCCAGAGATACTTACTCCTCCACGCGGGGCAGGACCTCATCCCTGACCCGGAGACACTGGTCATACAGGCGTAACAGCCTGTATCAGAGCGTCCCACACAGCACGGTCCAACGCCATCTCCACATCCACAAAACCCATGTAGATAGGTTCGGCGAACTCCCACGCACCCCCCAGGAGTGGTCCAGTGTTCCACGGCCAGGACGAAAACCACATTGGTCCTATTGGATCTGAGGTTCGACTATCCGACAGAACCTCCCCTCCAGAACCCCGTAAGACCTTACCAAGGAGGCTCAGGAGTGTGATCCCCCTGCAGCTGGAACACACTCGGGGGACCACCACCCCGGTGGAACCGCCCCTGATGTCCAACACAGCTCCACAGCAGCCAGATAAATGCCGTCTTTCCTGCAAAATCTGCCTTTTTGCTCAAATGTCACCAAAGAACTGATTTCTACCTGAAACTAAGTATTGTAACACACGAGCCCACGCCACCGTCCACCAGAATAACACGCCAGTCAGCAGAAAACACGCCTCAGCACCACAGACATGAAGTGTTTTATAAAAAGTTTTAATTAGGCAAAATCAACCAAAAAACAACTTGTAAAAGACATACCCCCCCACCCCAAAATAACCCAACAATAAAAATAAACATTTTGTGGAAAAAAAAAAACAAAAAAAAAATGTGCAGAACTGTAAAAATCAACGGGGAGCCACTTCCAAACACAAGACACGACGGATGAAGAGGAGGCTTCTGTTCGGTCAGAGGACTCATCTGGACTGCTCGACTGGGGGGGGGGGGGACACAGAAGACAAACGTTGTTAGCACACGTAGAAAGAAAATTTGTACAACAAACAAGTTGGATGTTCACAAGCAAACCTCCACTTTGAATGGAGTTTCTGAAAGAACCGTTTTTGGCGCCGCTGGTCTTCACGTTGGCGTGGATACCGGGCTACGTGTCACAGCTCAACATCCGGGAGACATCAGCGATCACTTACTGTAAGACGAGATGTCGATCTCGTCCGGCAGCTCGGCCACGTTGACCTCAAAGCGGTCCTGAACCTCATTCAGAGTCTTGGCGTCGGTCTCGTCAGACACAAAGGTTATGGCCAGGCCTTTGGTCCCGAACCTACCAGCACGAGCAACCTGAAGGGCGCAGAAGCAGCAAACCGGAGGTCGTTACCGCGCAGGAGGAACTCGAGTTCACACAGGCGAGCCTGTGCTGTTA
Organism: Nothobranchius furzeri; assembly: GCF_043380555.1. NCBI lineage: Eukaryota > Metazoa > Chordata > Actinopteri > Cyprinodontiformes > Nothobranchiidae > Nothobranchius > Nothobranchius furzeri. The sequence continues at coordinate 70,482,089 of NC_091752.1, forward strand.
AGAGCTTCTCACCCTGTGCAGATAGGTGTCAGAATCCTCGGGCATGTCGTAGTTAAAGACGATATTCACTCGCTCAATGTCCATCCCTCGGCCAAAGAGGTTGGTCGCCACCATGATCCGCCTTTGGAAGTCCTTGAACTGTTGATAGCGAGACAGTCTGGAGGAGGAGAAGCAGGAGGGAGGATTATCGACACGGCTGCTGGCGGCTTTCGTGGAGCGCTTCTGGCTTTCAAAGCAATCGTGTCGAGTTTACAGACGAGACCTTACGCCCCGATAAACACTCTTAGCAACAGAGTCCCTGTTTATGAGAGGATTCAACTGCAACGTGTGTGTGTGTGTCTGACCTTTCCTCCTGAGCCATTCCTCTGTGGATAGCAATGGCGGGGAAGTTCTGTTCCACCAGGAGCTGGGACAGAGCGGCGCATCGCTGAATTGACTTGACAAAGATCACCACCTGCAGGCCAAACAGAGGAAGTTACAGACAGCCCATCACCCTCAGGCAGGACCAGACTCACGCAGATGTTTCAACGGTCACTTCCTCATGAAATCACCCCAAAGCACCCAGGGAGTCGAGTCCAGATCCCTCCTCCTGGACTGTAAACACTAACAGTCAGTCTCTCCATGCAGCGAGCCGGGAGTTTCATCTCCACAGTTGTGGAGAAGATACTTCCGTTCCGTCTAATCTAGTCTGCACCGAATGATACCTAGAACCTGTCCTGAAGAAGAGTTTATCTTCAGGGCCCACAAAACATCTCAACGTCTGCTCTTCCCATCGTCATCTATAAACCGACGAATATGGCTTGAAAAGCGTTTTCCGTGTCGCCCAACCTTAACGTGCACACTGGGACGAGGCCTGACAGCTCCCGGAGAAGCACACGCAGAATAAATCCAGGACGCTGAAAAGTCTGGAAGCCGAAGCTCCGTGTTTGGTCTGCCTGAGGTACGACACCTGCGGCGAGTCCCTCATCGCCGCCAAAGCGGAGCCATTTTAGAAGGCGGCAACACGCTGAGCTCGTTCTGTAACGGGATTTAAACGTCGTCTCGGAGCAGAGGTCCTTCGAGGACAGATATCCTTTTACACAGGAACACTAGGAACCGGCCCGAGTGGCCCTGAGGCATCGTGTCTGCTGAGGCACCTGATTGAACTCCAACACGTCCAGAAGGTCAAAGAGCTTGCGGTTTTTCTCGCTGTCCTTTAGCTTGCAGTAGTACTGCTGCAGACCATGGAGCGTGAGTTTGGTCTCGTCGTCCACAAACACCTCCATCGGCTGCAAGAGAATGTCAGAATGGGTGAAACTCGAGCAGGAGCTACCATTTTCTCCGTGAGCAGAAACAAAAATCTGGTCGTCGGCTTACATCCTGCATGAACTTGCGGCAAACTGGTCGGATCTCCTTGCTCAGCGTGGCACTGAACATCATGACCTGCTTCTCGTGAGGAGTCATCCTGAAGATGTTCTGCACGTCACGCCTCATGTCTACCACACAGAGGGACATTAAAACCCACATGAGTACATTCTGACCTCCGGCCGGCTGAATCCACCCCGCCGGCTCCAGAACACACCCAGCTGCTCCAGCATCTTGTCACACTCATCCATGACAAAGTGTTTGAGGTGTTTCAGGTTCAGGGTCTTGTTGTTGATCAGCGCCAGGATCCGACCCGGCGTTCCGACCACAATGTGAGGGCAGTTATTCTTCAGGACTTCTTCGTTGTTCTTGATGAACAGGCCGCCGAAGAACACGGCTGCTTTCACGGCGGGCATGTACTTGGAGAACCGCTCGTACTCTTTGCTGATCTGGAAGGCCAGCTCTCGCGTGTGACACATGACTAAAACACACACCTGCAGAGAAGACGCAGAAACAAGAGTCGTGGTTACTATGACAACACACCACTGGAGCAATCAGGACACGTCACTCACATTTAAGACAAGATTTCAACTTTACATCATGATAATAACAATGGAGTAGTTAGAACACCAATCAGCAGCAGCAGGAATTAGCGACAGCGTGGTGAAACTTTTACGGCTTTCATCACAGTTCAGACCAGCTGATCTGTGATTAATCCCATTATTGGACAGCAGAGCTCAGCTCCGTCAGCCACACCCGATAACCGTCACACCCATCGAATAAAGAAACAACGTAAAAAAAAACAACCTGTCTGACAACAAGAAGCGTGCTAAAAAATCCCAAACATATCACGCTGTTTTTCTCCCCAGAAGAAGCTACAACGATGTTCTGCTGAGCTGTGGTGGCCTCATGGAGGGGCCATCGGCTAGCACACTGCTGCTAACCACTTAAACATTCTCCCTCTCCTGATAATAACACTTTACTCTCTTTGACGTTGGATGTGCTACTACTAGTTTACCCGTTTAATTACAGATCCACTAGGATAAATACAATAAAGTTTATCTCACCAAATAGCATATTTACTAAGAAATCACAATATAACTATAGACACTTTACTTTGTGTGTGTGTGTGTGTGTGTGTGTGTGTGTGTGTGTGTGTGGTGTGTGTGTGTGTGTGTGTGTGTGTGTGTGTGTGTGTGTGTGTGTGTGTGTGTGTGTGTGTGTGTGTGTGTGTGTGTGTGTGTGTGTGTGTGTGTGTGTGTGTGTGTGTGTGTGTGTGTGTGTGTGTGTGTGTGTGTGTGTGTGTGTGTCTGCTCTGTCTTCTCCATCCCCAGTGAGTCGTGGAGGATGGCTGCTTATACTGAGCCGGGATTCTCTGGAGGTTTCTTCCTGTTAAAAGGGAGTTTTCCTCTCCACTGTCGCTGCATGCTTGCTTAGTATGAGGACTGCTGCAAAGACTCTGACACTAATCAGTGACTCGATGCCACCTGCTGGGTTCCTTATATAGGAAACTTGTTACTGATGGCTTAACGACCTGGCCTGTGTTGGGATGTTTACGGTGTGAAGGTCCTCGAGACGACTCTGGCAGTGACTTGGCGCTTTATAAATAAACTTGAACTGAATTGAAATACTTCACATTATTATCATTATATTAACACATTAGTAGAGCTGAAACAACTAATCGATTTAATCGATTATAATCGATTATTAAAATAGTTAACAACTTTTTTAGTCATCGATTAGTTGTTTAATAATCATATTTTACCGCATAAAGTCTATTTTTTACCACAATCTGACATCGGTTACAATCTGTTAAATTTGCCGCCAGTGTGTGGCAGTAATGAGCCACTGATCTACCAGTGGGGCCGTAGAAGAAGAAATTAGCCAATAAGTGCCCTCGGTTTTCATGACGTATCACGTTACTGACGCGCATCTTGCTGTGAGAGATGGCGGATCAACAACAAATACGGAAGAAAAATAGAAGCGACAAAACAAGAGAAACCCCGGACAAAAACCTCACGAGTATGGGAGCACTTCACTAGATGCCTTGAAAAGACCGGTGACCTACAAAATATGCAAAAACCATGGCACGACGGAAGCACGACGTCCCTAAGTGAACATTTGAGACGAAAACGTGGGGGCTGATGCAGCAGAGGAATGTCCGGTAAGTAACAGAAAATAAACAAGCTAACGCAGATCACATTTGGGACTTAGTGTTAGCTGAGTTCGTTATAGTGGATGTTAAACATGTTTTTTTTTTTTGCCGCGTCAGTTTACGGTGTTCTACTTCTGATTGACTAGATGCAATCGTGAATCTCCTCCGTGTTGTGAATCATGCGCTTGCCAAATTCAGCACGTCTGTTTATAAGAATGTTCTCGTTAAGAGAAAAACGGCACAAACCCATAACTATGTTCCTCATTCAAAAAAGGACAACTCCGCGGAGAAAAATATACAGACGAGCTGTGTCCAGGTGAATATAACGCAGCATAGTTGTACGCTTTCAATTTTTAAATACAGGAGAAATTCAGAAAGTCCTTTTTTTTAACTATTAAAAGGCTGTTTTACTATCTAACGCTGTAAAATGCCTCACAACACATTTTTGTCAAAATAAATGATCACTGTATATTGTTAATTAATTCAAATAATGTAATATTGATTTAGTGTTGTAGTGTGTGTGCTGCTTTATTTTATATGTGTACTTAATTCAGTTTATTTGTGTTTCTTATGCAGAAAAAAACAAGCAACGATGGACAACTACATGGGGAACAAGACACTCACCCCCAGCAATGCATACCACTTACAAACTCTATTCCAGATTCTACATTATTTTTTATGGAATTTACCTCTTATATTTTGATGCCAAAAAATTATTCTGGACTGATATTTTGCACTGTTTAGCTCATTTTACACTGCTGACTGTGGTCATGTGCAATAAAATAGATTGCAGTCAACTGCACAATTCTCTTATGTTTTTTCTTTTTCTTAACTGAAATGTATTCATCACTTGTATAGGTTAAATAGCTAAACAATAACAAACCGATTAATCGATTAATCGAAAAAATAATCGACAGATTAATCGATTATGAAAATAATCGTTAGTTGCAGCCCTACACATTAGTAAACACACCAGGGCTATTCAGTTCCAGGCCTTGAGGGCCGGCATCCAGCACGTTTTAGTGGTTTCTCTGCTCCAACTAGGGTTGTCACGATACTAAAATTTCAAACTCGATTCAATACTTGAAAAAAAAAAAACTCGATTTCGATACTATTTAAAAACACCAATTTATTGAACACGTTTATTCAAAAAATAACATTCCTCTATTTATATTGCAAAAATTAAATGTTAAGAATTAAGTGTATAAAGTGCTTAAACCTTTCAAGTATCAGCATTTTTTAAAACATGCATACAAAAACTGGCGAAAGTTAACACTTTAAATCATGAATTGTCTCACTATATATACACTATTTGCAGAGTGAAGTTTTGCTGCTTAAACTCTGTTTAAGGTGCATTCTTGTCATAAGATGTAATGCCATATGTTTTGTTCTGTACTTTTGAACAACTCTGTTGGTCAATAAAGGGAGAAAACGAATTTCTCCACAGTAGGACAAAGGTACATCTACCGGTAATCTTAATAAAAACAGATTGGCGCACGGCAGTGACGTCATTAAAAACGCCGGTTAGATTAGCCGCGGCTAGTCTGTTCATGCCTAGAAATCCCAGACCCGCTCCAAACGAACAGGGAAATCACGTTAATGATCCCTAACAAAACCTTTCGACATGAAGACGTTTTGGTGCAGATAATGTCTTATTTCGAGGCTGCACCATGGGTGCCCGTCCGCACCCGTTATATGGATATACACTGATGGCGATTCGCCGATGGGTCTAAATACCCCGGGGAATCCAAGTAGCACCAAAGTTGTCAGCGTGAGTAAACAAACGTACTGCATGCTAGAAATTAAGTCCGGGTTGCAATAAACGGGAGTTTCCTTTAAGCACATAAGCGTGAATATACAACTACGTGTCGGACTTGGTATGCTACTTAAGTTGGGCTGTGAAGCGCCTCCCAAATTTGCTGTTTATGTTTTTGTTTATTTATTTGGCAGACAAAACTTGGATCGGAGACAACTCGCGTGGGAAATTGCTATGTAGCCATGCGGCGTCTTCTTCTGTTTGTCTGGGAGGCGGAGGCTGCTTTACGGCATCTGGCTGTCGTGCGTGTCGGTGTACTTGAAGAAGGCTGTGTATAATAGTCCATAATATCGATACCACAGGGATGGAATATCTCATTTAGATACCACTTTTAGTATCGATTTATATCTGGGTATCGATTTTTTTGACAACACTAGCTCCAACACACTAGATCCAGTGGTTGAATCACCTGTGCAGCAGCTCATCGGGCTCTGCAGAAGCCTGTTAATCACCTGCTGATTTAATTCAGGTGTGTGGAAGCAGGGTTAAACTAAAACATGCTGGACACCGAACTGATGCGAGTGTTATGGATGCAGGATACCACAGGAAAGCGCTACGCCCTCTGTTGTCCTGATGGGGAATTGTTTCACAACGCTCCGCTCACCTGCCCGTCCACTGGTTCAATCTGCTGCAGCGTGGCCAGAACAAACACAGCCGTCTTGCCCATTCCAGATTTGGCTTGGCACAGGATGTCCATACCAAGGATGGCCTGTGGGATGCATTCATGCTGAACTGGAAAAAAGAAAATCCAACATTATCACCAGCATGTCCGTGTCGTCACCAGAAGACGGTAAAACAAGCTGCTGGACAAAGCAGCTCTCCATCTTCAGACACACAGTAGTGTGTTGTTGTTGATTTTTAAAAGTAAACACAAAACAAAACAGCTTCAAACAAGCAGAGCAACGATCCTTCACATGCACTCAAGGCTTGGGTGTGTATCGCTGTGGAAGACAACACTAGGCACACCGGTTTTTGTTGCTGGTGCAGCAGCTGTCGAGTTCACGATGACTCACAGGAACGCTGACTTCGATTAACGGTCAAACTACAATCGTGACACGTAGCACACATACGCCCGACTAGAGACCTGCTTGTTAGTGTTGACACTAACCCCCCACTAGACAGCTCCCCCCACCGCCATCAGCTGTCTGATTTAAAGACTGGAATATAAACTAGTCTTCAGCAGGTCTCAAGTCTGGGACCATCTGGTCACAAACAGCTCTCATGGCTGGACCTCTCGTTGCTGACTAGACAAACTTTAAACAGTTTTAGAGCCTGGAGGCCAAACTGGAAGATCAGCATGTGCTGCTGCAGAGGCTTTTTCAGAAAGTCCTTCCAAAGAAGAAGAAGAAGAAGAAGAATCATCATTTCTAAGACCCAACAGTGACGGCTAAAGGCACACACCTTCAGATGGATGCTCAAACCCACAGTCGATGATGGCTCGGAGCAGCTCCGGCTTGAGGAGGAAATCCCTGAAGCCGGAGCTGTGGATGGACACATAGGAACCCTTCACCTCCTTCTTGCCGGCAGGGGCGTCCCCCTCGGGGCCTCCCTGGGGTTCTTCATCTTCCTCATAATCCAACAACTCGTTGTCGACGTCATTCTCAGCCATTGTGTGTTTGCCTGGAACAAACGTAACGTTTTAAAAGGCAGCGCGATTGTTGAATGCACTTACGTGGACCTAAACTGGACTTAACTCGGAGCGACTGAGCTGCATTGTTTAACCACAAGCCCCGCTAGGACAAAAACACCTGGCGCTAGCTTGCACTCGTTAGTTTTATTATGAGAAGTGACACTAGAGATGGTTCGGACGGCACAGACAAACGCACACAGACCCACTCGGACACACGCATTAGATCACGCTTTCACCGGCAGCGCGGAAACGATTAGCTTCAGTTATTGTGTTGCATAACTCCTGCTAACGAGGCGAGCTAACCTCTTTAAACACCGACTGTACCAACAACCCGGCTGTTTCTCTTGCACTAAAATCACGATACATTACTCCTGAAACACACAACACGCTGACATAAGCGCCACATCCCCTCAGAACGGAAACAAATATGAACGAGCTAAGCTAACTGTTGCTATGCTAGCCTCCGTCGTAGGGTAACAATACACCTAAACGGCTAGCTTCTAAAATATCAAGGAAACCCACAAATGATCACAAAGAGAGCGTAAAGTGTTTAGCTTTAAAACTAATCGATGAGTTTAGCCGAATTAATGACCTTACTTTAGAAGGTATAACTGAAAATCCGCCGGGTCACAACCACATGGACAGGCCTCAGTAGGTCCGTACCACAAACCGGAAGTCCCGCCTCCATCTGGAATGCAGTTGGTGGACTGGTTCAACTGCCATGAACATGAAGCCGTGTTCGAGTTGAGCAGCGCCTCCTCCTGGAAAACAGACGAGAGCAGACGGACGCAGCAGGGGGAGTTGCTGAAAGCCGGCGTTTAAGTCGGACAGATTTCCCTACATGTGTAGCTCGCGGGTGACGATGGATGAAGATATCGCGTTAGAGTTCATACTTGTTTAATTATTTATATTAATTCTGGTGCCCAGTGGCGGTTCTACATGGAATTAACCCCCCCCCCCCCCCCCCCGGGTGAGGCCCCCTTTGAGCGCCCCCCCCCCCCACACCACCCCACCTGCACGAACACACGCATTTTTTCTACAAACAGGCATGTTTTATTAGAATGACTGTTGAACATTCATTTTTCTAAGTTGCACATATTTACATTAATTACTATGAAGTTGTCAGAATGTAAAGCAATATACATTATATACTGTATCAAAATATATAGAATCAAATATACAAAAACAAACAATAACTAAATATTAAGAATATATAAACATAATATATAATAAATATTCTAAATAGCTTAAACTTTTCACACATAACAAACTAAAGATAATCACTACAGCATTGCACTTAGAACAGAAAACACAAACTAAAATTAAAACCTAACCTTGATGCAAAGTCGTCAATAATGTCATCATATGAAATCTGCTCCCCCACTGAGTGACTGATACTAATCAGAGCCAGGTTAGTGAGCCGCCCCTGAAACACAGCTGACCTCAGGTATGACTTGATCAAGTTTTGAAAAGCTCCTCTTAGCTTGAGCCACAGTGACTGGCAGAGCAGTCCAAAAGTTGGGGTAGATCTCCAATAGATCTTTATACGATCCATAATATTTTAGAATTGCCCCTGAAATTGTAATTTAAACTGACATAAAAAACTGTAGACTACCAAAAATACCAACTTTTACAGAACAAATCATGTAAAAAATAATCAGTGCAGCCATCTGCAATAAATAAACAGGATAGTTAGTGGTGACTGGGGAGTTTTCTTCTGCTTGTAGAGTTGTTTTATTTATTATTATGTGAGCATGATCAACATGTGTTTGTTGTTGTTCAGGCAGGCCACAGGCTGCAGCGAGCATTTAACAAATCCTAGTTTGGATCAGTAAAAAACGATTCAAGGAATTTTTTCGAACCATTTGAATATTCGTTTCAATATTTCAGCCCTATTAGCTCTGTTAGCAATTAGATGACCGAATTTAACCGTTAAAATCCCAGTTAACTGGTTCAAAAAATTGAAAACATGCATCATGAGAGCTACATACCTTTATCTTTCTCCTCTTTTTTCTTTTTCTTCCTGAATCGGGCACCTGGTGGTTTTAGCCTTTTATGTTCATCTCTTCTGTTTGGCTCTTGACTCAATAAGTTTCCTTTAGTCAGCACTAAACTATTTGACCTTGATGGGGGGGGGGGGGGGGGAGGGGGGGGGGTTGACCACAAAATCGTTTTGTTTTTGCTTTTTTATTCGGCCATTTTACACAATTCAGAAAAACCTGAAAGAACGATAGGCCTGTGTTTATGATATTATGAATGAAATGTGCGTTAAATGGAAGAACATCAAGGTGTGATTGACTTTAGCCATGTTAATACAGTTGATTCAGCCCCTACCCGCTCATTTCATTTGGGAAAGACTCAGAGGTGAATTCCCCCGCGGCACCCCTCCCCTTCCTGTTCTTCATAGACACACGGTACACGTGAACGTTCTCAGTTAGCAGGAGCGCCTGCAGCTGCAGGGGGCGCCAACTTGCTGTTTCCAATCCAGAGACTGTCATATGACAGATAATAGAAAACCTCGGTGCGGCGCAGATGTCTTTTTTTTTTTTACTCAGCACTTGTGCGCCCCTTTTGTGTCATGAAAAAATGCCGCCCCGGGCAATTGCCCTGCCTAAAACCGCTACTGCTGGTGCCTGTTAGCAGCTGAAACACATCCTCACGTGCTTGTGGATATCAAGTATTGTATATGAAGACATGACTGTAATAATAAGTAAAGGTCATCAGCTGTAGCTTCAGTGTGCTCATAGAAAACGTGATGAAAGAACACAAATCACATTTCTATTTATGGCCTATGTAGTTGTCATCATCAACGTTACATGATTTACAGAATACATGTGACCAACTAACATTTTGCATTCTACCACCGGATGTTTGGATCAAAATATAAACCAATCAGATCTTAGATCAGGTGAGAGCCAGGCGTTTCCCGTCATCCTCTAGGTTTTGCAGCCGGTGGAGAGCAACTGCTCCAAAATCTGCGGCCGCCTTGATCTCACGAGGTTGTCGTTGCCTACGTAGGCATGACGTCAGAGCAAGTCGGCGTCAAGTCGGACACGAATCTAACCGGCAAGCACTGCTCGCCGATCACCGCTGGTCTAATCTGCACAGAACCGGCTCATCTCGAACACGGCCAGTATGTCATCAGCATCAGCTAGCGATTGGACAAAAAGAGTTCCACAGGTTTAAAACGCGGGATTGGATCAGTGTGTAGTTTATGTTTATGTTTATGTGTTTAGCAGACGCTTTTGTCCAAAGCGACTTACAAATGATGATCGGCATGTTGCCCTTGAGGCTAACAACAACAACAATAACAACTTGACATCAATCATGGAGAGGAGGGGACAAGGAGTGGACGGTAGAGATGGGGGAGGGGTGCAGGGAGGGTGCTGGTTTAGAAGATGCTCTCTGAAGAGCAGGGTCTTCAGGAGTTTCTTGAAAATAGAAAAGGAAGCTGTAGTTCTGGTAGTGCTTGGAAGGTCATTCCACATTTGTGGAACGATGCATGAGAAGAGTCTGGATTGTCCTGAGCGTGGTGTAGGCACTGCTAGCCGACCATCCTGTGATGACCGGAGCGGCCGGGCCGAGACGTAAGCCATTACGTCTGTAAACTGGTTAACTCTAACCCCAGCGGTCGAGAACTAAGCTTCCCTTTTATGTCTCTTTCACATCTGCAGGCTGCAGAAGGATGGACATGTACTGTCTGGTTTGAGTACTGTGGCTATCAAAAGTTTCATAATAAAATTCTACTTGAATGTCACGATCCTGCCCTGGAGCCATTGGACTTACGGTTTACGGTCCACACTTGCAGACAAGGACCAAAATTGTGACAGTCCTCGGTGCCAAAAATTGTAATTAGTTTAAAGAGGGACTGAACACCATCAGAAAATGTAACTCCGCCCCTCGCCAAGATTTGAAAAATGCTATGAAAGTGGGTGTTGCCCAGAGGCACAGAGTAGCATGGCCAAGTGTGGGAATTTCCATCCTGGGGGAGTGGGAGGAGACTGTATGATGACTTGAAATTGTTCCAGCCCCAGCCAATCACAAGTTTAAAGTGCAGTAGCCGCTGTTCTGCCTCAGGGGGCAGCACTGAGACGTTTTTAGACCTAAATTCTAGATTTAATCAAGTTTAAACAAACATGTCAAAAATGCACAGAAACAGAAAGATTGCATTTGTAAAGACCCAATTATACAGTTTATAAGCAAAACAAACGTTATTTTGGGGTTTAGTTACTCTTTAAGCAACTGTTTTTTAAAACAGGTCAAAAATAGGCATTTTAATAAACATAAAATGTTATCTGTATCAACAGCCTGCTGGAGACACACAATATATCATTCTACAAATGTTATTTGGGAGCTGCACAAAGTTCCTGCGAGGGCCACAAATGGCCCCCGAGTTGGACTTTGGACATGCCTCGTTCAGGACATTATAGCTAGGACCAAACCCTTTGCCAAAGCAAACTTTACAACAGAAGGGAATAAAACTAAAACCAACACAACAGTGAAACACACCACAAATATGGATGAATAGAAGGGACATTCTCTATTTTGACACCTTAACACCCAGGACACAATGACATAATTTTCACTTTAGAAGTGTGTGTGTGTGTGTGTGTGTGTGTGTGGGGGGGGGGGGGGGAATCTTGACAGTATGCTCTAACGGGAAACAGGCTTCAACACAGTTGTTTTCCACTTGGTCCCAGAGCTCAACCAGTGTTAATTTAATATAGCGTAGTGTTGTTTTTGGATGGTAAAAATTGCAGGGGTCAAAACTTGACTTTGGAAAAAGTGTGGGGGGGGGGGGGGGGGGGGGGGGGGCATGCCAGGACAGAATAGTGTCTACTGGAATTACTAGCGGGCTGCGCAGTGGTTAGAGCAGTTGCCTTGCAGTAAAAAGGTCCTGTGTTCGATTCCCGGCCTGGGATCTTTCTGCATGGAGTTTGCATGTTCTCCCTGTGCATGCGTGGGTTCTCTCCGGGTTCTCCGGCTTCCTCCCACCATCCAAAAACATGACTGTCAGATTGATTGGTCTGTCTAAATTGTCCTTAGGTGTGAGTCTGTGTGTGCATGATTGTTTGTTGCCCTGTGTGTCTCTGTGTTGCCCTGCGATGGACTGGCTCTCTGTCCAGGGTGTACCCCGCCTGATTGCCCGTTGACCGCTGGAGATAGGCACCAGCCCCCCCCCGACCCTACGTGGATGGATGGATGGAATTACTAGCACACCTTGTAACTGGTGCAAACTGGTTCCACTCGGCACATTCTCATGAAAACACAAGCCTGAACCTTTTTAGTCACCACCGGTGTTCATCAGGGTTCTGTAGTGGAACCACTTCTGTTTACCCCCAGTAACATATGTTAAAGTCAACACTGATGTTCACCGCCACACAGAAGATGCCCAGCTCTTCATTTCCAGCCCGCTTCCACCGTCCCACCAACCTCTGAGTGTAAGAGGGAAATTCTGGTTCACATAAAATCTCATCAAACTAAAAAGTTTCAAAAACAGAGGCTCTCGTCACAGAAAAGGTTGTAGGGTAATTGTGATTTTTATCTTGAGAGGCGCTATATAAAAAAATGCTTTTTCTTCTATGAGAACATGAGAAATTAAACGTTAGGGACAAGCTGGGGACAGAAAGACATGAGCAACTTCTGGTGGATAAAATGAAGCGGGCAGAAAAATTTACATTCAGTTGTTGGTAACTATTACTCAGAAGGTCTTCAGAACCCGTGACACGTTAGTCTCCAAGGAAAAGCATGCCCGCCTCCAAAAACTGCTCTTTAAAGAGCAAGTCACCCCCAAATCAACTTTTTTTCTGATAAACTATATAAATGCGCGTCTAATCGTGCTGCAGACACGTGTCATCAATAGTTTTGCACTTTAGTGCATTTTTGTTAAAATTTTAATTTTCTGCCTAAAACTGTCAGTGTTGTACCGTTGTCAGGTAAAAACTCTGCACTGCATTTGAATTTAAATCTGCCATCACTATTGGCTAAGAGGTGCCCTAGAACGTTAGCTGGTACCATATGATGTCACAATGTCGTTGTGCGCCTGTGTGTGTGTATTTGTTAGCGGCTCCGCCCTCTTGGTCTGCTAGGCAACAGCATTTGTGTCATGTTCCCGAGCCGAGGTGAGTGCTCCTCTTCCACCTAACCATCTCTGAGCTGATTACCCACAGGTGAGGAGCGGAGGGGGCTGCAGCTGCACAAGATTTCCAGTAAGGAACTTGGATATAAAAGGAGGATGGAGACACCTCACTGCGCCGGATGATTGCTCCAGTTTAGGTAGCCCCAGCCACTCATACTTGTACTCGTTTGTTCGCTTGACTCGTTTTGGATATTTGGATTTCTGAACTTGGACTGTTTTTGGATTACGCTTTTGGATTACCCTCACATCTGGTGTTTGCCTGCCTCTCTCAGGATCTCTGCTCACCCTGCCTCATCCTCGCCACTAGAACTCTGGATCACCTGTACTACGTCCCATCCTCCTCCGTTGTTCCTGTTCTGGACCCTCTCTCCTGCCTCACCCACCCGCATCACTCATCCTCTTCCCAGCGCACGCCTCGGCTTCCCCGCCTTCCTCGTTCACCACGGAACGCTATATGGACAAGAGCTGTACAGCTCACTCCCCACTGGACTTACCAGTGCTACTTTTGTTCCCATTTCTTAACAAAGTACTTTTCTTTAACTCAACCAGTATCATCGAGTTGATTCTGCATGTCTTGGGTTAGACACTTACCTCGAGTCATGACAATTTGTTGCATTTTTCAAACAGTGTAGTGTCATGAAGGTCCTCTAATTTGTGACAAAGGTCACATTTTCCCAGCTAGGTCAAGCTGGGTCAGACTGTGACTTTAATCCAGGAGTCATGATGGCTGCGGAATATATCATCCTTATCTGCTGCTGTTCCGTCCCAGAAGAAGGACACTTCAAGTTTCACAATAATAATTTTAAAAATAATTTTAATAAACTCTTTGACTTTATTACTGTTTTTATAATCATCATAAATAATCACTTGGTTCAGTATAAATGTATTTTTAATTACTGAAATGAAATATTATGCTTTGGGTATAATTATGATTATGGTTGATGATCAGTAATGTGTGTTCAGAAACCAGAAGGTCAACTTCCACTTATCCATCTAACACAGAGCTTATCCAAGGAAGGCAGTCTGCCATCACATGTCCTGACTCATGACCAAAGCTTTCTTGCTCTGAGAGAGGGCGCGTTCTGAGGGGTTTGTTAAAACTAACTTTCTAGCAGCAAAACTCCAGTTCGTGAACCAACTAACCCTAACCCTAACCCCCTCTCTGAAAGAAACCTTCTGAGAACATTCACACATCCAAAACTCTTATTTCAGGTAAAGCTATTAAAACAAGTTTTAATATCAAAGCTGGTAAATTGTCATCCATGAATTGTCATTTTTAATTATCATTTAAATAGTCGTTTCAAATCGTAAAGTTTAAAATTGTTAGTAATAAATTCTTCATTTTTAAACTTTTTCTCATTTTTGAAATGAAGCACAGAAAGGTATAATTATTTCTGGTTATTGAAAAAGCAAAGATTCCTAACATCTGATTCAAAAATAAACTTTTGCTATTAAATTTAATTATTTTAAAGTAAACATTAATCTTTGGATTAAAAATAGACCAAACAGGTTGGTGTATGAACTTCTATCGATTATATAAGTATCCTGGATATTTATACATGATATAGGCTCATGTGCTAATGTGCTTGGTCACTCTCAGAATTAACAACTGTCAGCAAACAGTGTTGATTCTGGTGTGCAGAAATACGCTACAACAGGAAGTGGGAGTTGAGTAAGAATCTGGTAGGGGGTGACTTGCTCTTTAAACGTAGTACATGAACGTAGGGGGTGACTTGCTCTTTAAACGTAGTATATGAACGTAGGGGGTGACTTGCTCTTTAAACGTAGTATGTGAACGTAGGGGGTGACTTGCTCTTTAAACGTAGTATATGAACGTAGGGGGTGACTTGCTCTTTAAACGTAGTATATGAACGTAGGGGGTGACTTGCTCTTTAAACGTAGTATATGAACGTAGGGGGTGACTTGCTCTTTAAACGTAGTATGTGAACGTAGGGGGTGACTTGCTCTTTAAACGTAGTATATGAACGTAGGGGGTGACTTGCTCTTTAAACGTAGTATATGAACGTAGGGGGTGACTTGCTCTTTAAACGTAGTATGTGAACATAGGGGGTGACTTACACTTTAAACGTAGTATATGAACGTAGGGGGTGACTTGCTCTTTAAACGTAGTATATGAACGTAGGGGGTGACTTGCTCTTTAAACGTAGTATATGAACGTAGGGGGTGACTTGCTCTTTAAACGTAGTATGTGAACGTAGGGGGTGACTTGCTCTTTAAACGTAGTATGTGAACGTAGGGGGTGACTTGCTCTTTAAACGTAGTATATGAACGTAGGGTGTGACTTGCTCTTTAAACGTAGTATGTGAACGTAGGGGGTGACTTGCTCTTTAAACGTAGTATATGAACGTAGGGGGTGACTTGCTCTTTAAACGTAGTATATGAACGTAGGGGGTGACTTGCTCTTTAAACGTAGTATATGAACGTAGGGGGTGACTTGCTCTTTAAACGTAGTATGTGAACATAGGGGGTGACTTGCACTTTAAACGTAGTATATGAACGTAGGGGGTGACTTGCTCTTTAAACGTAGTATGTGAACGTAGGGGGTGACTTGCTCTTTAAACGTAGTATGTGAACGTAGGGGGTGACTTGCTCTTTAAACGTAGTATATGAACGTAGGGGGTGACTTGCTCTTTAAACGTAGTATATGAACGTAGGGGGTGACTTGCTCTTTAAACGTAGTATATGAACGTAGGGGGTGACTTGCTCTTTAAACGTAGTATGTGAACGTAGGGGGTGACTTGCTCTTTAAACGTAGTATGTGAACGTAGGGGGTGACTTGCTCTTTAAACGTAGTATATGAACGTTCTATCAAAACAAAAGGATCCTAGCTTGAAACTCTGACAGGTAGCCAAGAACGAGATGACTTATTAGTTTTAGATCTGGGAACGTCATTTGGAAGCGGGCCAGGATAGTTGTGATAAGTTAGGCTTGATCGAATGCAGCGGCTAAGAACTGAGTTACAGATAAATGTTTCCTGGTTTTTTGTTCCGTGGCACCAAAATCAGAACGTCCTTTCTGGTTAAACGTCTTTGCTTTCAATAACGACACCCTCACACGTTCATTCAGCCTGTTTCATTAAACACTTTTATCTAATAAATGGAGCAACAACACCACCCCCCTTTAGCAAGACTTCTTCCTTATTTTCAGTCGACTCCTGTTAGTCGCCATTGGTCTTTTTACCGCATCACAAACTAAAGAGGTATTTAAAGCACAGTAGCAAATAAAATCTGGGTTGGGAAAGGAAATCAACCAGTAAATTTACACGGTAACAAAAAGAAACATTACATGAGAAAGCCTTAGGAGCAGACTAGTGCCAGTGTTAGGACAGAGTCTGGTGCCAGCTTTAGATTTGTGACTCCAGAGCTGAAGAGAAGCACCAGTGGGCAGGAGGCCAGTGAGAGAAGCTATCCGAGTCTGTTTCCGAGAGATCCTCGGAGCAGGAAGCCCTGCTGGAGGAAGACTGGCTCAGGAAGTCTCGGATGTGTGGCTGTAAGGAGAGAAGGAGCCAGTTTTCGACCAGCAGAGCCCCTCCACACAGCCCCGAGCAGCAGCCCAGCTCAGCAGGAAGCTCCTCCAGACGGTTGCTGCGTAAATCCAACCTGCTCAGGCGTTTCAGAGCTGCAATCCCGCCGGGCAAAGAGCCGAGAGAGTTATGGGCCACGTTCAGGACGCGCAGCTCCAAGCAGCTGTTGAAGAGGTCAGACGGAAGGCTCTCCAGCCTGTTACCACTCAGGTCCAGCTCTGTGAGCAGCTTCAGCTCCTTTACTGCAGGCGGCAGCTCAACAAGCAGGTTTCCAGCCAGCAGGAGCCTACGAAGACGACGGAGAGTGAATAATGCGGGTGGAAGGCTCCGAAGATGGTTGTTGGACAGATCCAGGAGCTCTAAGCCTCGAAGGACACCAACGCTGTGAGGAAGTGTCAAAACCTGGTTAAAGGCTAGTTTAAGGCTAGAGAGATGCTGAAGGTGAGCCAGACTGAGCAGCTCCTCCAGAGTCCTCAAACTGTTGTGCTGCAAATCGAGCATCTGCAGGTTGGTGAGCGCTAACAGGGCAGAGGGCAGACGCTGCAGCTGGCAGGCCCGCAGCTGCAGCTCCGTCAGGTTCACCATCCGCTTCAGGCCTGTCAGCGCAAGTAGCCTCGTGTCCTCATTGTGGATCTCCAACCTCACCAAACTGCCCGCAACCTCACACAGCTCCACGGGGATCCGCTGTAACAGGCCTCGAATCACCAGAACACGCAGTTGACGGAGCTGACGAAGGCTCCCTAAGGCCCAGCTGTGGCCGACACCACCCTCACCGCTGAAACGACCAGAAAGGTGGAGCTCGTGCAGACCACGGAGGGAGAAGGCCCAGTTGGGGATCTGGGATGCCTGAGCGAAGGTGATCTGAAGGACCTCCAGACGTTCCTGCAGGACCGCATGAGCACCGGGATCCACAGATGGACAGCAGTGGTGAAGATGGAGCTCCCTGTTGGTCAAGATGACAAAATGAGCGTGACAAAAACCTGCAGCTAACAAAGTTACTGGGTATTTACCTGAGTGAGGTCATGTTATACACCTGTGCAGTAAACCTGGCATCAAGAATGAGCTCCAGTTCAAGGACCTGCAGCTGGCTGAGGGTGAAAACAGCTGAAGGGAGGCGAGGCAGCGCCACGAGCTGCAGTCTGGAGCAGCCGTCGGCGTCCACACTGGTCATGGCATGTAGCTTGTCCTCCCCCCAACACCTCTCCAAACTCTCCTCCAGCAGCCTGCTCTCGCTCACCGGAGACAGAAACACAGAGAGGCGCTGGGACAGCAGAGGGTCGTACTGGTCCAGCACGTGTAGGAGAAAGGCCAGGTCGTTCCGCAGGTCAGGAATGCGTCCGAGGGAGTCCAGCTCCTCCAAGGAGGGGAAGGAATATCGCTGAAGGCAACTGAAACAAAAACAGATGTAATCTTTTTATAGCTAGAGCCACAAGGACAAAACGATTCCTTCGTAAAAACAAAAACAAAATGTTGCCAGAAGTATCCCTTTGTGTGGAGCCTATGGCAAGTTTGGTACTCATACCATTTAAGTAGAGCAGCCAAAGTCGGTGTGACGAATCGTAATCGAGTCAGACCTTTCCAACTGATGTGGAAAGCGCCAATCCGCCGTCGATCTCCCGCTCCAGCTTTCCCTCACTCCTGAACAAGACCCATCTCTGGACCTCATCCCTGACCCGGAGAAGGCCTTCTACTCTTCCCCGAGGGCCGCCATCCAGCACGTTTCAGTGCCTTCCTTCAACACACCTGTTAGATGTTTCGGGTGAATCAAGTACGTTGGAGTAGGGAAACAACTACAACATGCTGGATGGTGGCTCAAGGGGGAGGGAGTTGCCAACCCCTGGCCTGTGACGTCATGAGGACACATCCGACTGAACGTGTGGCGTCCGCGATCCAACATGAGGTGATCCTGGTTCAGAGCAGATTAGTGACACTTCGATCCTCCACCAGAGGAGAAAAGGTCTAATCCGGCAGCTTTGTGACGAACAAACTTGATTTGTTTAAGTGGTAGAGGTCAAGAAACTTGTGACACATTTGGTGTTATGGTATTAAGGAGTACTGCTGTCCTGATTGGACTCTTTCAACAGCAAGGACATTTAATTTCTAACTTCTAGAGAAGCTAACAATCAGGGGAAAGCACCGTATTTGGTGAGGAACCAGTTAAAGAGCAGCTTTTGTGATTTCTATCCACTCCGCAGCGGTTCTGACCTGTGAGAAACCCAGACGAGGGTGTAGAGGTTAAGAAGGCCATAGAGTCCCAGGAGGGTCATGTAGGCCACCAACAGTACACGTAGGAGCGACGACAGAGGGTGGACGCACTCGAAGGCTGCATACCCAGACAGGTGGACCTCCTCCAGACGACAGATGTGATGGAAGGAGACGGAGCCGAGGAGAGGGGCGGTGTAGCTCACGATCAGCGTCACCAGCAGCAGTTTGAACAGCGTCTGAGCCAAATACACCTGGAAGGACAAAACGAGGCTAAAACCTTCCGTCACTGACGTGCCAAACACAACAAAACAGATCTACCTTAAAAGTCACAGATGAGCTTTCACAGTGGGACCGGAACTTTCTGACTCTTTCAAACAGCGCTCTCGCCTCTTCCCCGTCACTTTTATCCAGACTCATCACCTGCCTGTGGCTCTTCTGCATCACCGGAGGCTCGGGAGGACAAGCGTTGTCGCCAGAGCTGAGGGACGCAGAAGACACCGTGGAGTTACAGGACAGGGTGGAGGGACAGGGAGAGGGGGGGACCGATGATGTCTTCAACAACGGGCTGTTTGAGCCTGAGCTGACACTGCGGGTCACTGGGGGTGAGGATGGAGGGAGTCGTTGTGGTTGTCTCTTAGCCTGGCGGATGTTCTCCTGATGGGCAGCAAGGGACAGGGCCTGAGACGTCCAGGGAGACTCGCAGCACTTTGCCAAGATGGCCAGGAACTGCTCTATGCGAGAAGAAGTGAGAGGGAAGTAGAGCCAGAAAGATCCACCGGCCACCAGGACGAGAGACTGCAGCAGGATCACGTAGGGGAAGACACGGGAACACGCCGGTAACGCCTTGTGGTAGCACACCTACGACAGAAACTCCTGGTTAGTTTCCACGTGGGAGACAGAAAACCTCCTCAGATAAACCTGATTCCCTCGCCTGTAATCAGAGGAGCCACTTCTCATTCTGTAAAATCCTCTCCAAGCTTGGCTAGAAACTAGTGCGCTAGTGGTGGACATTTCTGCTCATGCTTCAAAGGAAAAGCCAAAGTCGAAATCGTCCAGAGATGATGCCAAAGCCGTTTCAAACCAGCGCCGTTCCTGAGCCGACGCCATCTTTGCTCCGGCACAGCCTAATGGGCTCGACACACGGGAGGCGACAAACGACCGCGATCAGCGATATTCGTCGCTGTCGCCATTATTACTCCATTCTGGTTGTACTAGATCTAAGTGCTGCATTTGACACCACTTCTCACAGCATACGTCTCAAAAGACTAGCATCTATCGGCATTAGTCACACATCCCTAGCCTGGTTCACCTCATACATATCGGATCGTACTCAGTTCATTCAACTTCAATCTCACTCTTCTAGTCCTTCCCCGGTTACTGCAGGAGTTCCCCAAGGCTCAGTTCTAGGCCCTCTTTTATTTATCATCTATTTGCTCCCCCTTGGTTACATTTTCCGCAAACACAACGTTGATTTTCACTGTTATGCTGATGACACCCAGCTGTACATTTCCTCCAATCCAAATGCATCCCTTCCACCACTCTCCCTCTCTAACTGTCTATCTGAAATTAGATCTTGGCTCTCTCAGAACCTACTTAAACTAAACAGCAATAAAACGGAACTCCTACTCATCGGCACCGCTTCTGTTTTAAAAAATTCTCCCAACTTCTCTATCGATCTTGACGACTCCACAGTTCACCCATCCTTACAGGTACAAAGTCTTGGTGTCATACTAGGTGGTACATTTTCATTCCAGTCTCACATTAACCGTGTTACTCGAGTCACATATAACCGTCTTCGCAATATCAACAATATCTCACGCCTCATGCTGCTGCAATCCTCGTTCATAGTCTCATCACCTCTCGCGTCGACTACCGTAACTCCCTTCTGTTTGGTCTCCCAACTAAATCCCTTCATAAACTCCAACTTCTCCAGAACTCTGCAGCAGCATCATTACTGGGACCCCCTCAAGAAATCACATCACTCCTGTTCTTAAAAACCTACACTGGTTGCCAATAGAAACCAGGATCACATACAAGATCCTACTACTTACATTTAAATCTGTACATAGCACGGCTCCACTTTATCTATGTAACTTACTAACTATTGCTACCACTTCCCGATCTCTTAGATCCTCATCTGCACTTCGTCTGGTTCAACCTCGAGCTCGCCTTACCACCATGGGGAGCAGAGCTTCCAGTTGCTCTGCTCCCCGGCTCTGGAACTCACTTCCCTCTGCCGTTAGAAATACGGACTCTCTTCCATTATTCAAGGCACACCTCAAACCCACTTATTCAAACAAGTTTATTCCCTTTAGACCTAGACTTTAGAACTGTTTCAAAATTTTACGCATCTTGTTTGTTCTTATTGCCCTCTCTCACCTCTGTTGTTTTTTGTTTCTATCTTTGTAAGGTGACCTTGGGTTTGAGAAAGCCGCCCTCAAATAAAATGTATTATTATTGTTATTATTATTACGTGACACACGAGAGGCGACCCGCGGCAGCGGCCAGCGGCAAAGCCGTCGACGCGTTCTGTTCCATGGCGAAATCGAAACATGCGTTGTTTTGATTGGCTGTGTCAGGTTGGAGGGAATTAAGGTTATTTAAGCGGTTCAGAGTTAATAAAGTGGTAGATGTGATGTTTCACAAGGTGCTGCTAGAGTTATGTGAAATCTTACTTCTGATTTTACTATAAAAAAAACTGAGAATGGGTTCATCCCATATTAAAACTGGGAGAGGGCTGCTCTCTGTCTAGCAGGACAAGCTTCAGTTCATCACACGGTTTGGACCTCACATTAAGATGGACACAGTCACAGAAGGAGAAACGGAGTCCATGTTTGCTCGGAGACGTACGGAGCATCCTGCCCGCTCATTGGTCAGGGTTAGGAAGGAGACCCGCGATTATCTCTTTGTCGCGCATGTCTCATTGAAAATGAATGGAGGATGTCGCCTCCCGTGTATCGAGCCCATTAGCCCGCCCACAGAATGCTGTGATTGGCTTAGCCAAGCCCAGGGTAGACCTGCTGAGGCTGCAATGGAGCATGGCCGACCTGTAGAGCCAAATCTCTTTGCCACTGCTACAGTTCTAGATGTCTGGGCTGGTTGATCCACAAACAGAAAATCTGCCAACCGGACAGATGACAGGTCAGAAGACGGCTGTGAAACTCCCTCAGAAGCACTGATGTGAGCTACGCCTGCCAGAGACAGTACCTGGCTGACATAAACATACTGTTGATGCTCCAGGTGTGTGCGGCGGCCGCGAGCTGGGCCGATGTTGACGGGAACATGTAGAGGAGGCGGGGCTGCATCTTCGGGGTCACGAGTGTTTCTAACAGCCAGATCTGAAGGCAGACACACCACTCTGTCCCTCGACAGCTGTTCGGTGCACGCCAGGACTGAAACCATCAGCATCAGGACCACCAAGTAGTCCATGAAGACCTCCCACCAGGGTTTCAGCAGCTTACATGAGTTCTGATGGTGATTCAGAGGAGCCACTTCTGACAGGGAGAACATGGCACCGTCCGGCTGTGAGCAGGATATCTGTCAGACAACGGCGAGGGTAACGGGTAAAACTCTGATGTTCGGAACAATGTTCACATCTGATTAAATAAATGTGTTGTTGTGTAGCCGTAGTTACCTACTAGATATGAAACTGCTCCACAGCTTTTTACAGACACTCCAGGCTGTTGTGGTCCGGTTCTGTGCTGAAAAACTCCTCCTGAGCGGACTGACTCTCAGCTTTTCAAGCGTTGCCATGGCAGCCGGGGGCCGTATGTGGCTGGTTCAGCACCAGCCTGCAGGCCCACCGAGGGTTTGTCTGCACCCTTTAACTCCTTCAGGACTAAATTACAGAGGAAAAGGCTAAAGAGCGCCAGGAGGGCGAAAACAAGTCGGTTGTGTTTCTTTAAGAAACTTCATAAATAAATCAAGTTAACTTGTTGGGTTAAAAGAAATTATTAAGCAGCAATAAAACCATAATAAACACGAACCTTTCTGTATTTTTCTTAATCAAACAGGAGAACTCGTCGTTTAGTTTGTAGTATTTTGGGTCAAAAGGGTGTATCTTGTTACTAGGAACAATAAACCGTTGAAGATTCATGATGAAGCAGAAGTGTCTGCTGATGAATTTAGTTCATCTGCTTATCGATGCTTCAGCTCATCTCATCAGGAGGTCCGGGACAAGGTTAGTGACCCGTTTCAACCTGCAGAGGGCGCAGTGTTAACACGCACACACACACACACACACACACACACACACACACACACATACACATACACACACACACACACACACACACACACACACACACACATACACATACACGCACACACACACACGCGCACACACACACACACACACACACGCACACACGCGCACGCACACACACACACATGCACACACGCACACGCACGCACATGCACGCGCACGCACGCACGCACGCACATACACACACGCGCGCGCACACGCACGCGCACGCGCGCGCACACACATGCACACGCACACACGCACACACACACACACACACACACACACACACACACACACACACACACACACACACACGTATTTAGGCCACTAACAAACTTCAGCAGAGATGCAAACTGATAAAGAACCACAATGAGATCTACAGCTGGTGCACGTGTGTGTGTGTGTGCACGTGTGTGTTGTCTGTGTTAAACAAGTTGTTTACGTGTGCATCGTGTGGTCAGGAGCAACAAGTACGGAGACCATAAAAAAGCCGTGGTCGGGACGTTGTATCAGTGGTAGAAAACGGTACACACACGTGGGAGAGCGCGGCATTTATCGACGCCGCAGAAGGAAATCTCAAAATGAAGTGTGTCACGGTGAGGGACGAACCTGAAGCTTTATTGTTAACTCGCCCGGTTACTATTTTATAAAAGCTCCTCTTCGGTCTCGAGTGCAGAAGAAAAAAATCAGACGAGGGCTGATTGTCTACAACTGTAAACTGTTTTTGAGCCTCTATAGAGCATATGGCACGTTGTTGAGGCTCACAATGACCCAGGAGCAGATAAAACCCACGAATAAGCCCTACAATGGAACGACTGGATTTCCCCACCCACTAATATCGCATCTAATGACAACACAGGCCCAGTCCCTGGTTAGACTTTTTAAATGAACCAGTAAAACTAACGATGCACGAGTTTGTAGTGGATGAAACAAGACAATTAGGAAATGGACGTCCAAAAGTGCTAATGTGAAAATGTACCTATTCACCTCAGAGACGAGGTTGTTAACATAAAATTTTATAAAATTCAAATGAAGAAAACTGACGAAAGCTTGAGAGATTTTACTCTCACAGATTCTTACAGCGATGCCGCCGCTGCTCGTGTGTGCTAGCTTGTTTCCAGACAGAAGCACAACATCAGAGCGGCGGCAGAACCAGCACGTTTAACAACCGTGTCAAACAGAAGCTCTGCACATTCATCTGAACAGATTTAGAAATGTTCCTAATAATAATAATTCCTAATTTGTTTATATTTTTGAAACACTAAAATATAAATTTAAACTTGTAAGGATTTTAAAGTCTAATAGCTTTGTGATAAAAAAAAATCTGTTCTCATTGCAGGAACTCTGTAAATAGCCTCTAGACCAGGGGTCGGCAACCTTTTCCCATCCAAGAGTCGTTATTACCCGTTTTCCATTAGTAAAGAAAGCACAGCAGCTGCGGCGTTGTGGGTGGGCCTGCGGGGCCTGGGCCCACCCACTTGCACTTGGGCCCGCCCTCAGACAGCGAGAGCTTCTTTAACCAATCACAACGGGTGACAGCAACCAACACCGTCCACTCGTGCACATCAAAGTTATCTTTCAACAGAAGATAATTGATAAAACAGTTTGTGTAACAGTGACTCAGAAGTTGTGGCTCGTCTGATCCGACAATAATGTGATACTTTTCACCCTGTTGGTGGTTTTAATGTTGAGCAGGTGCTGCTTTTTACCGAGTCGCACGTCTCCTTTTAAAACACAGTTCAGAATACAAACCATGGACGTAATTGGGGGGGGGGGGGTTGGGGGCATGCCCCCCCCCCCACACTTTTTACCATCCAAAAACAATATTACGCTATATTAAACTGACACTGGTTGAGCTCTAGGACCAAGCGGAAAACAACCGTTTGCGTTGAAGCCTGTTTCCCATTAGAGCATACTGTCCCTCGTTAGCAGTGACGGAGATAACGGCGCAGAGTGCACGGCTCTGGTGTTGATCACGTTTAATGATTCTCTTTGCTTCAATCTTCACAAGAAGGCAGAACGGCTAAACTGCATTTTTTAAATTTGACCGTTTATTTGACAGAGAAACCTCCGGGCTGCAGATGCGCTGACATTTTAATCGTTACGCACGTCGCGGAGGTAGCGTCATCAACCAGTAAAACGTTCCCGTCAGAGCACCTGAGCTGGACGCCGAGCTCAGCGCAGCTCGTGGTCGGCGCGTACGTCAGGCGGGCAGCGAGCTGAAGATGTGGAGAGGGGCGTGGAGCGCTCTGTCGTGTTTTATTTCAAATTCTTTATTTAATCAACATTTTCTTAAAAAGGAAAGAATTTCAGTCAACATTGTTTATTTGGTGATTTTAAAGTTCAGAAAAGGAAAAAAAAACACAAGTAGAACCTACCTGCCTACCTTATTTACAAAATCTATTTTATACTCAGAATGATGAATTAAATACGATAAAAATTTAAATTGTAATAATAACAATAACAATAATGAATGACAACAAAAATAAATCAGCAAAAAAATAAAAAATAAAAAAAATAAAAAACACCAGTAATCTGAACATGAATCAATGAATAATACGTAACGTGATGAAGGAGCTACTCCTCCAAGGTTATTTAATCTTTTCCACAGTTCCCTTTGACACAGCGCCAGAGTGCATGAAACAGCCTCAAGGTCATGCACTCGCTTCTAAACTGTTTACGTTCCAGCGATGAAGACAGAAGATGAAGACTCTTTTCTTTTCTTTCATTAGATCAAAGAACTATTTTCAATAAAGCTAATCAAAACAACTGTTAGTCAATAATACAATGTGACGATCTGTGAAATCTCAATATTATGATTAGTGTGTTGTCTTGCTTAATCTCATAATAAGCAAACGAGGCGTGAAAACTCCTTTTCCAGATCTTTATTTAGCACTCACCACCACTACTGTATCATCCATGCAGTTTCCCTCCTAATCTACTCCCCTGCCTTCTGGGTAATTGAGTTCTTTCTGAACTATCTCATAACATCACATCTTTCTCCCTATAGAACAATAATAATTAACTCTCTCATAACATCACATCTTTCTCCCTATGGAACAATAATAATTATCTGTTAGGATGCAACCTTCCTGACGAACATCATAACCTTACTGACAAAATGACTCCTCCACCTGGAACAAATAAGCATTCAGCTTCTCTCTACATTTTTTTTTTTTTTTTTTTTTAGAACACCTTGCCACATTTACTCTAACAACTCTCAATTAGTCTCTTAGGTGGCTGAACATGTCTCTTTGGTCTCACCAGTCTTTCACCCTGTGGTGATGTCATAGTTTTCAAAAGTCTCTCAGCAGCAGGTGACGCAGAATCCTGTGACGGGCCACTTCTAGCGTCTTCTGACCCTCTGTTTGCTGACTCTGTAGATTTCTCCTTGTCCTGCTGCACTGTCTCCTGAGATTCTGTGTCTTTTCCTTCTGGATGTAGCTGAAGGTCTACTCGATTTCTCCTCAGGGACACTCCACCCTCCATCTGGATCTTGTATGAACGTGGCGCCACCTCCTCCTTCACCTGACCTTGATGTCTCCAGGTCCCTGTAGTAATGTCTCTGAGACGCACCTTGTCTCCTGGCTTCAAGGAAGGCAGGTGTCTCGCCTTGCGATCATGCAGCTGTTTTTGTTTCACCTTTTGTCCATCCTTTGCTTCCTTAACTTTATGTGCAGTTTTTGGCGTCAGCAGGTCCTCATTGACTGGCAGGTTGGAACGAATACGTCTCCCCATCAGCATCTGAGCTGGTGACATTCCATTCTGCAACGGTGTGCTTCTATAGATCAGTAGGCTCTTCTGAAAATCCTCTCTGTCCTGAGCTTTTTTCATTAATGTTTTTATTATCTTGACAGAGCTTTCCGCTAAGCCGTTGGACTTTGGATATATGGGGCTTGATGTTGAGTGTTGAAACCCCCATTCCTTAGCAAAGGTGGCAAACTCACAGCTGGAAAACTGGGGCCCATTATCGGAGAAAAGTTCACATGGGACACCATGCCTGGCAAAGACAGTCTTTAGATAAGCAATTACTGCTTTACTTGAAGTTGTCTGCAGTTGCCCAACTTCTGGATAGTTTGAAAAGTAATCTGTCACCACTATGTAACTTTTCCCATCAAAATCAAACAGGTCTGTTCCTACCTTATAGTGAGGTCTGTGTGGTGCTGGGTGAGCCAGCAGTGGCTCCGCCTGCTGTTTGGGCCTGTAGATGCGGCACTGTTCACATGAAGCTGTGGTCTGGCTGATGTCTTGGTTGATTCTTGGCCAGTACATTACTTCTCTTGCCCTGCGTTTACACTTGACCTCTCCGAGGTGACCTTCGTGGATCTTTTGGAGCATCTGTTTGCGTAACGAGGATGGTATGACATATTTGCTCCCTTTCATCACTATGTCATCCACCACAGTTAGTTCTCCTCTGCAGTTCCAGTAGTCCTGGATTTTCGCTGAGCACTCTTTCTTGTTTTCTGGCCATCCTTTCATTATTGTACTCTTAAGTTCATTCATGACTTCATCTGCATTTGTCTCTATTTTTATCTGTTCTGATCTGTCAGCAGATACTGGCAGAGATGTCATCACCATGTCAACATACGCTTGTATGTCCAGACTTTTCTCAAGGTCTTCATGCTCTTCCTTATCCACTGCTCTTGACAATGTATCAGCTGTGTACATATACTTTCCTTTGGTGTAGATCATGTGAACGTCGTATTTCTGTAGCCTGATTAGCATGCGCTGTATCCGTACTGGACAGTCATTCAGTGGTTTGGACATGATGGACACCAGTGGTTTGTGGTCAGTTTCCACTTCAAAAGTTTGGCCATAGACATACTGATGGAAACGTTCACATGCATACATGCTCGCTAACAGCTCCTTTTCAATTTGAGCATACCGTGTCTCTGCACTCGTCAAAGCTCTGGATGCGTAGGCTACCGGCAACCACTGTTCCTCATGTTGCTGCAACAGCACTGCACCCAGTCCGTGTTGTGATGCATCTGCTGAGATCCTGGTGCTTCTCTCTGGGTCATAAAACTTTAGCACTGGGTCTTGTGTGAGAATCTCTTTCAACTTTAGAAAACATTGCTCTTGCTCATGGGACCAGATCCATTCATTCTTTTGTTCAAGCAAACTTCTGAGAGGTGCTGACAATGTTGACAGTTGTGGGACAAACTTTGCCAGATAGGTGACCATTCCTAGAAACCTTCTGACGTCGTCTTTGTTGTTTGGTCTTTCCATGTTACATATTGCTGACGTTTTCTTTGGGTCTGGCTTCACCCCATTCTCACTGACAACATCTCCCACAAATGTAAGTTTTTTCACTCCAAACTCACATTTATCTTTGTTTAGTTTCAGATTGACTTCTCTTGTCTTGTCTAGTACTTGTCTCAGTCTTTGGTCATGTTCTTCTCTAGTGGTTCCCCAAACTATGATGTCATCCATCATGGTCTCCACTCCTGGAATGTGCTCAAAAATCATATGAATGGTCTTGTGGTAGACTTCAGGAGCTGACAAGATGCCGTATGGCAGACGAAGAAACCTGTATCTGCCCTCAGGTGTGTTGAACGTACAAAGTCTAGAGCTCTCCTCGTCCAGCCTCAGCTGCCAGAAACCTGATGAGGCATCTAGTTTACTGAACCACTTAGCTCCGGCAAACTGTGCCATGATTTCTTCTCTGGTTGGCAGCTTGAAATGTTCTCTTTTAATTGCTTTATTTAAATCCCGTGGATCCAAGCATGTTCTGAGAGCACCTGTTTTCTTTTGTAGAACCACCAGTGAGCTGACCCATTCAGTTGGCTCATCTATTTTCTTGATGACCTCTAGTTTTTCCATGCGTGCCAGTTCGTCTTTTAGTTTTTCCCGCAGTGCAAATGGGATTTTCCTACAGGGATGCACAACAGGTGGCACATTTTTATCCACACATATTTTATGTTGTCCTGGGAGACATCCAAGTCCTTCGAAACAGTCTTTATATTCTTCCATGAGGGAATCCTGATCATTCGGGGCTTCTGGTGTGGAGACTATGTACACCCTTTTAACCAGGTTGAGCTTTACGCATGCACTGAGTCCTAGGACTGGTTGTACACTCTTATCCACGATCAGCAGCTGTGCTCTTATCTGGTGTTTTTTGTATCTGAATGTCGCAACACATCCACCTTTAACAGGAACTCTCTCTCCTGTGTATCCAGTGACTTTTATTTTCACCGGATGCATTTTGCTCTTTTTTGTCATAGCTTTGTAATGTTCCCATGATACCAAATTAACCTGGGCCCCTGTGTCCAACTTGAATGGAATTATTGTCTCATTAACTTCAACTGGCACCACCCATTCCTCTTTCTCTGATGTAGAGGTGTGTACTTCATCTACAATGAACTCCTCCTCATCCTCTGCTTCTTCATCGACTGTGTGAACTTTCTGTTTTGGAGCTGCTTTACAACATTTGGCATAGTGATTCATTTTCCCACAATTGTTACAGGATTTCCCAAATGCTGGGCACGATTTTGGTCTGTGACTGCTTCCGCATTTACCACATCTGAACTCTGTAGCTTTCCCTTTTTGGTACTTTTGTTTGGTAAATGTTTTCTTTATTACTCCATCTTTGCTTAGAGCATGCACTGACGTCTCACCTCTCCGGAGCTCCTTTGCTTGTGCTCGTGTGGTTTCCGCTGCTCTGCACATGCTGACACACTTATCCAGTGTAAGTCCAGTCTCTCTGAGCAGCCTCTCTCTCAGTGCATTATCCACAGTTCCACAGACAATCCTGTCTCTTACTAGCGAGTCTCTCAAAGTCCCAAATTCACACGATTTGCTTAATGTGTGAAGCTCTGCTAAATATTGATCAAAAGGTATTCCCTGCTTCTGATCATGGGTAAAAAATTTGTACCTCTCATAGGTCACATTTTGTTTAGGTACGAAGTACTCTTCAAATTTATTCATCACGTCAGCCAAAGTCAAATCAGCTTCATCCAGCTGAAAGCTATTATATATATCCAATGCATCTTCCCCTATAACATGCAAAAGGATGTGAGCTTTCAGTTTTTCATCATCTCCCCCTGCTCCGCTTGCAGTCAAATATATATTAAACCTCTGCTTAAAGCGCTTCCAGTTTTCAGCTTACCAGTCACTTGCATGGATGAGGGCGGGCTTAGCTTATCCATGGCAGCACGTCGGGGTATCTCAATCACTGCAGCTCTTTACTGTTGTCTATCTGCTCTCACAGGCACCGATTCCTCTTCTGTTTGCTCTAAGTGACCACACACGATCAGCTTCACTTTTACCCTCGCTCCCGGGCGTCACACGATGCAGCACCGGTCTTTAGCATGTAGCTCTGTAGCGCGCCATTACTCACGCTCTCCATAGACTCTCCCTCTACATCCGTCTTTCGCGGCTCCCCCGTGGCAAATCTGTCCTTCGTCTTGCTCACGGCCACTTCTGACACCATGTGTTGTCTTGCTTAATCTCATAATAAGCAAACGAGGCGTGAAAACTCCTTTTCCAGATCTTTATTTAGCACTCACCACCACTACTGTATCATCCATGCAGTTTCCCTCCTAATCTACTCCCCTGCCTTCTGGGTAATTGAGTTCTTTCTGAACTATCTCATAACATCACATCTTTCTCCCTATAGAACAATAATAATTAACTCTCTCATAACATCACAATTAGTATGTTTTATATTAAGTAATATGACTTATTCTAGTCACTAGACACGCTGATACATTAAGGTAAATAATCACATGACACACTGCTGTACTGATCCAATCAGAACCTTCCTAGTCTGAAGCGTGGCGAGTCTCTGTGGTGTTTATTTAATCTGTCAGCTTTGATTCGTCCAGAATCAAAAACATCCAGATTAATAAAACAGAACAACGCCATCTTAAGTTCAGTTCTCAAGATCCCATGAAGTTCACCACATGTTAAGTGAAGTACGGACAGGCCATCTATACTTTTCTTTCTAAGCTGAGAACCATCAAGCTGGGAAAAATCTGCCGTTGTTTCCCACCACACCAACAACGGCTCCTTCAGAATAAAAGCTGAACTCGCTGACCCAAGGAGGGTCCTCTTTTTGACGCTGTGAAACACCTGTCGCTTTTTACCTGGAGACTATCCAAAGACTGGTTTGTCGTGCTGTGATGCTGTACCATCGGCTCCAGTACCGAAAGGAGGGTCCGTGGACCTGGCATCCGGATCTGTACGGAGGTCTCACTGAGGGTATGTGGATGCGACAGAATGGCGTCTCATGTGTTTATGACCACGGGTCTTAAACTCTGATCAGTTAGGAGCAAAACATCATCTCCCACTCAGACTTTGCTTCTCCGGATGCGAAGGTTCTGAATCTAACATCATTCACACACACACCAACCACCTTACACTTCATTCCAACAGAACATCCATCATTAGAGAGTTAGTCTTGTTAAATTGTTTAAAATTATTTAGTAAATAAATTTCCTTAAATGTTTGAAAGTCTCTCTCTCTTCTAAAGTGTTATTAGAAAATCCCTGTAATAAAAAGATCCAATCTTCTGATTTAAATAACCCAGTGTCCGTAAGATGGGATTCATGCTAGATATGAATCTTTAATGTCTTATGGTCCTTCATTAAATGTAATTAAAATCTATCATTACAAATATTCATTTAAACAGACGGTTTCTATGAATATAAACACAAGTGTGTATAAAACACAACATCTTCATTCACATCTCTGAATGGATCACTTACAGTCCAAACATCTTAGATGAAGCAGAAGTGTTTGTAAGCAGGTCTTCTTGAACCGGCATTTCCTCGATTCTTTGCTAGAAGTTTGATGTTGTTCCTGTTTCACTGAAGAGAAAACTTTCATGGTGACACTAGAGAAAAACCTGTTAGATGTTTCTTCGTGTCTTTCAGGGAAACGTAGAGTTAAAATTAGACACCAGCACCGTGGTGTGGCACCAGGAGCGTTTCAGGTGGACAACGTCCCACCAACACCCCGGCCTCTAGAAATTCTGCTGTGAGAAGAAGGCTTGTGGCTTCTCACCTCTTCATTTACACACACACACACACACACACACACACACACACACACACACACACACACACACACACACACACACACACACACACACACACACAGACACACACACACACAGACACACACACACACACACACACACACACACACACACACACACACACACACACACACACACACACACACACACACACACACACACACACACACACACACACACACACACACACACACACACACACACACACACACACACACACACACACACACACACACACACACACACACACACACACACACACACACACACGTTTGAACTTACAGGCATAGATGTTTGGGATTGGTGAGGAAACATCACAGGCCTGCTCCACAACATCTAATCTCTCCGGTCCTTAACAACCACGCGCCCTTTTATCATGAACTTTATTATTTTAAAGCTTTCAGAAGTACGGAAGGCTTTTTAAGTGAAAATGTCATTTTTTATTGTTGCTTCTCTCTTGTAATAAAAAAGCAGGGATGCTTTCTGGTGAGATTAGACTTAGATTTAAATTATTTACGTGTTTTTGATTTTCAAACGTTCGCTGGGAGCGCTCGGCGCTTGCTAAACGTAGCTTCGCTGTCTCTCGTGGTGAAATGCAAATGTTGATTCATGTCTTTGCTTCTGCTCGGCTGGACTATCGACCTCTACTCATGTCATGTGCCATAGACAGTGCTGCCACCCTCCTAACTGCATCCTCCAGATCTAGTCCTGTCACCCCACTACTGATGCAGTTACCCAGGGCACCTCAACATCCTGGTTCTGACTTGAAGGGCTCCAACTGGACCAAGTCCAGTGTACACCGATGGGCTTTTGAATCCTCACACCTCCATCAGGTCTCTGAGGTCCCATGACCAAGGCCTGGCTGGACTCCCCTAAAACAGAAAAATGATGGCGACAGAACCTTTCTGTTCTGGGTCCGGTACTCTGGATCTCTCCTCCTCTGGCGCTGAGCTCACTGGACTCGGTCGATTCCTTTAAGAGGCGGCTAAACTTTTGACTTCTGGAGCCTGCGACCCTCCGGTTATGGGACGGGCTCTTAACTCCTCTGCCACCATCGCCCCCATCCTGAGAGGTGCTAAATAAATACAATTTTAAGTACTTTAAGCAGTTTTATATCAAATTAAAACTGTGTAATTATTGATTGAGCAAACTAATACGACATTTACGACGGAGGAGCTTTACAGTGTTTGATCTTGTGGTGAAGTTGAGTCCAATGACCATGCTGTCTCTTGTTTACTCGTGTGTTTGGTGTAAACAAGGAATCAGGACATCATCTATTCAAGCATATGCTGCAACTGACCGAAGTGTCCATTTGATCATATTTTAGTATTTTTTTATTTTACTTCTGTTTTATTGTTACCGTTGTTCTTGGGTTT
The DNA here is from genome assembly GCF_043380555.1 of Nothobranchius furzeri. Classification (NCBI taxonomy): domain Eukaryota; kingdom Metazoa; phylum Chordata; class Actinopteri; order Cyprinodontiformes; family Nothobranchiidae; genus Nothobranchius; species Nothobranchius furzeri. Next base: position 70,515,584 of record NC_091752.1, read on the forward strand.
GTTTTGTGGATTTTTGCTCTTGTGTCTTTTGTAGAGCCCTGCACTGAAGCCCTAGGCCCGCAGGTCAGCCCGGCCCGACGGCCCGCGGGTCAGCCCGGCCCGACGGCCCGCGGGCCGGGCTTCGGGCCAACGACTGTAATTACCTCGGACACGGGCCGGGCGCCTTTATTTTTAATCTAATTCATAAAGAAAAGCTGAAACACTTGAACGCAGCAGCACCTGCCTGCTTCTCACGCACCGTTAGCTCAGTTAAGGTGTGTGTGGTTCATAAATGCACCGATATAAACGACTTCTCAAGCTGCTGACTGAAACGTGTGCCCCTGTTCTCATACGCCATTTTATGTCACTCTGATGTCAGAAGCCATTCGTTTATCCTCATGAAAACGGCAGCGTTCTGTTTGTCTGTGAATAAATTCGCTCTGCAGTTAAAAATTACAGCATTCATCGCTGGTTTGTTTTCTAACTGGAGAGCGCATTTTCAGAGCGGCAGATTAAATTTACAAACGCATCCAATCAATATAGTGTTCATAAATTTCATCTGCCGCTCGAAAAACACGCTCCGTTAGAAAAAAAGCTGCATTGATGCCGTTTTTCTTTTTCTTTTTTTAAATTTGTTTTCTGCAGAACGTTTCTCACAGTAATCAGAGCGCTGAGAATCCTATCACGCTAAAACATTATGAAAGGTTAAAAAAAGGTCGGGCTCGGGCCGGGCCAGAGAATCCTGAAAACCTTTTCGGACCGGGTCGGGCTGAGGCTCCACCCCCTCGGGCCGGGCCGGACACGGGCTCAGATTTTAGGCCTGTGCAGGGCTCTAGTCTTTTGCATTGTTTTGAATCTTCTGGGCCACCGTACTTATTTACCTAGTCTGTCTGCAGGTGACATCACTCAAAGCTAGCAAAGTCTGTAGAAACAGGAAGGAGTCCTCTGACCTGAGCAACTGCAGTGCCGATCCTCCTGATTGCAGAGGTGTGACCAAGTAACTCCTTTGCAAGTCACAAGTCTTTTCAGTCAAGGCTCGAGTCAAGTCCAAAGTCAATGATGCGGAGGTCCAAGTTCTTACTTCTGAATTTTCATGTCATAATCAAGTCATCTGTCCGACTTCAATTTAGTGTTGTTGATAATAAATAAATTCCAGAATTAAAGCTTCGTTTGTGTTTATTAAATAAGCAGAACTGGTTCTAAACAAAGAGCTGCTGCGTTCAGCAGAACAAGATCCAACCCAGAAACTAGAACGATTGATGATTTTTGTCCGTGCCGTGTCACTTTTGTGCTAAAATATCAAATATGCTCAAGTCATCATCAAATCAACAGATGCAAGTCGATTCAAGTCACAAGTCATTGGCGTTCAAGTCCCAGTCAAGTCGTAAGTCTTTATAGATTTTATCAAGTCAAGTCAGAAGTCATTAAAATAATGACTCGAGTCTGATGCGAGTCCCAGTCATGTGTTTATGTTTATGTATTTAGCAGTCGCTTTTGTCCAAAGCGACTTACAAGTGATAATCGGCATGTTTCCCTTGAGGCTAACAACAACAACAACAACAACAACATTAACATCAGTCATGGAGAGGAGGGAACAAGGAGTGGACAGTAGAGAGGGGGGACGGGTGCAGGGAGGGTGCTAGTTTAGAAGATGCTCTCTGAAGAGCAGGGTCTTCAGGAGTTTCTGGTAAATAGAAAAGGAAGCCGCTGTTCTGGTAGTGCTTGGAAGGTCATTCCACATTTGTGGAACGATGCATGAGAAGAGTCTGGATTGTCCTGAGCGTGGTGTAGGCACTGCTAGCCGACCATCCTGTGATGACCGGAGCGGCCGGGCCGAGACGCAAGCCTTTGTGACTTTGTGACTCGAGTCCACACCTCTGCCTGATTGTCAGGTCTCCAGTTCTTCCCTCAGTGATATATCGGGCCAGCAGTAGGTCAGAGGGAAGAGTGGGTTGTCCGGTATTCAGAGGGTCGTAGGATCAATCCCAGCTCCCAGAAGAGATCCAGCACGCAAACTCCGAGCGATCAGAACAACGTGCTAGCAAAGCAGCAAGGAACGATGTCGGCACGCGGCTGAGTTTCTCGTTACCGTCTGACAAAGACAGTTTGACTGAGTGCAGCACTTGTCATGCTCAAGTGTCCCGTGGTGGAGCAGAACCAGATGAATGCGTCCAACTTCATGGTGCGTTTGAAGCAGGATGACAAAACGCTGCAGGAGGATTTTCTCAGCGTGTGAAACAGAAACTTCAGACACTAAACTTGCAGCTGTTGGTCAGTGAACAACATTGTGTTTTTTCCTTTTGTCCCTAACCTCAGACGTTCACGTTTACGCAACCAAAGGTTAGGGTCAGGCTAACCCTAATCCTAAAAATAGTGAGTTTTTTATACTTCCTGTTGCTGGTTTTGTTTCCTGTGTGAGTTGTTCACGCCTTTCATACGTTCCACACTTTGAAAAAGGTAAAAGTATGATTTGTGCTGATATCATATCGGACTGATTCAAATTCAATTCAAATTCAAAGATACTTTATTAATCCCAGAGGGAAATTAGAGTTTCAGGACACACAATTCTGAGATCAGACATGCAGGCAAAGACACATGACAAGAATTGGTGACTGTGGTCATTCGCAACCTGAGTCGCGCTACCTTAATAGAGATCAGAGGGTTACATGAGGATTGGTTCAGGTGGAGGGAAAAAAGGCACTTCAGAGTTACCCTCCACAGGGAGGGCAGCTTTGCTACGCAAAAAACACCTCAGACGGAAATGCAACAGACTTCAGACATTACACGACATTAGTCTCCACTAGGTGGGGGGGTGGGGTTTGGGACTCTCCAAACATCAGTGCATGCAGCCACGATAAGCAGCGCTCGTCACCTCAGTCTGGACAGGGGAGGAGGTCGTTGGGTTTAGAGGGCACAGTGACCCTGGAACAATTCGGCGGCCTTCACAGCTCGCAGTCCCACCCAGGCTGGGATAGCGAGACAGAGTTGCCACGGCGACGGCAGTATTCCACATTTCTTCGGGGGGGGGGGGGGGGGGTCGTTTCAGCCTTACAGGCTCAAGGGCACCAGATTCAGATAAGAAGTTGTTTGGGGGCCAGACAGAGATCATTTCCTCTTTGTCTTAAAGTTCCGCTGGTACATTAATCTATCCCAATTCGTGCCGATTCGTCCACTTGCTCCTTGATCGCATCCATCTTTCGTGCCAACGCATGAATCTCAGCCAACCAGGAGCCCTTCTCCCGTTCTCATCGTTGAGAAAATGTTGTCAATCGCGTTGAGAGACCAGCTGACCAGGTCCATTTTTAATAATTTCCAGTTTCCAGAAAAAATGTAGAAGTGCCGTCCACCCAAAGACAGACAAAGAGCCTTGGGGATACAATGGGGAGGAGAGGAGGAAAAAAGCGTCTGTACTCTCCAAGAGCCGGAAGAAGAACACCGGTGTTGGTCAGTACCGAAGTGCCATCCCTAGTGCTTACCCAACTAAAAAACACATTTTATTAAGCTTTTTCACACATTGTATGGCACGATAATTAAAACATAAAGTTAAATAAACAAAATAAATGAAAATAAACATAAAATCCCATCAGGTAGGCTAGAAAAGTCAATAGAAATCCCATGTGAGTTACAGGAGTTACGTGCTCGCCCCTTAATCAGAAGGTTGCAGGTTCAAGCCCCACTCAGTCTGTCGCTGTCCTTGTGCCCTTGGGCAAGACACTCAACCCACCTTGCCTGCTGGTGGTGGTCGGAGGGACCGGTGGCGCCTGTGTCAGTGTGTCCCAGGCCAGCTGTGGCTACAGCTCATCTCCACCAGCGTGCGAGTGGGTGAATGACTGATTGTGTTGTAAAGCACCTTGGGGGGTTTCATTACTCTGGAAGGTGCTTTTTCAAATACAGGCCATTTACCGTTTACGAACTACCTTTTCAGCTTCAGGACAAACTAGCAGAGTCCCAAAAAGAAAAACACCATCTGAAGTCGCGGACCACAGAAGATGTTTGGACCTAGAAAACGGAGACTGGTGTTCAGAGATATCTCGTTTCCTTTGGAAATGCGGGTGTTCGGTTCTGGCAGTGGCGTCTCAGGGAAGATGCCTGAGGGGAGGAGTCAGTGTTTGGGTTCAAAACCGTGCTTGTTCTAGCCTGGCCTGCCACACGCGTCCTCTGTTGAGAGAACTAGTCTGGTAACTCACAGGCAGAGCGGCACATGAGGGGCGGGACTAGCCAGCTCAAAAATAACCAATCAGAAAAAAGGCGGAAATGCCGACTGTACCGCGTGACTCTGTAGTACAAAATGGCGTCTGGCGACGACACACAAATCTTTCTTTAGAAGAAAGGCTTTTAGCGCTTCTGCTTGTTGTGGTTTTGAAGACATTCAAGTCATTTAGACCAGAGGAAAGAGCCGCAGCGAACGCCGCTTCATTCGCCATGTTTACGACAAACTGAGCATCACAGCGTGTGATGTACGCTACTCAGCGCTGATTGGCTCGGTTAGAATTCTCAGGGGGCGGGGCTATTTGAATAGAATTTCTATAAGGAAGCACAGGTCCGGCTGGTCAGGCTCAGCTTATTCTGTAGATTTGCTACAGCAGCTTTAGTGAAATCTGCAAAAACCTTTTCAGCGGCAGATAGAACAAGGACAGCGTCTACCGTGGTTGTCCATCAACACAGCTGCACTCTTCACCTCTGTTCTCTGCTGAACGATGAACATCACCAGATGTAGGCAGCAGCTATCTTGGGTACCGTGCCGTTTTAGCGTTCTCACACCTCGTCACCTCTCTGTGACCTTGCTGCGATAGTTTCATGAGTGGGAAAGGGGAAGCCCATTTCCAAGCAGAATCTGAGAGCCATTGGTTTTATCTGTAACCACTCATCATCTTCATCATCATCATCATCATCATCATCATCGTCATCATCATCATCATCGTCGTCGTCGTCATCGTCATCGTCATCATCATCATCATCATCGTCGTCGTCGTCGTCATCGTCGTCGTCATCGTCTTCATCGTCATCATCATCATCATCATCGTCGTCATCGTCGTCGTCATCGTCATCATCATCATCATCATCGTCAGCATCGTCATCGTCATCGTCTTCATCATCGTCACCATCGTCTTCATTATCGTCACCATCGTCACCGTCATCGTCGTCATCTTCATCATCGTCATCGTCATCATCGTCATCGTCATCATCGTCATCATCATCATCATCATCATTGTCATCTTCGTCATCATCATCGTCATCATCATCATCTTCATCATCATCGTCGTCATCATCTTCATCATCATCGTCGTCATCATCTTCATCGTCTTCATCATCATCATCTTCATCATCGTCATCATTGTCATCTTCATCATCGTCATCATCGTCATCATCATCATCATCATCGTCATCATCATCATCATCATCTTCATCGTCGTCATCATCATCATCATCATCTTCATCAGGATTGTACTCGTCTTTCTGGTTTGTCACGCGTTTGTCTTGATGTTTCTGCAGACATCAGTGTGAACTATAATCTCTTACTGGCTTTAAATTTATGTCACAGTAGATCGGATTTGATGTTAATCTGAATCTGTGAAGATTTTAATCTGGGGGCAGTTGATTGAAAAGAGTGAGATGACGGGATAACCTGTGACATCGAAAGAAAACCACCTCAGCAAAAGCTTTGTTTCCTGTTCAGTGGGTGGCGCGGGCGCGTTGCTTTTGTACATTACAATATTGTGGGTAAAGTCCGTTGTTCCCATGGTTGTAATTGAGAACAGATTTAATGCTTAGACACAATTCATGAGAAGGATGACGTTCTTTTCTCGCCATTCTCACCCTCTCTGGGCGTATAACATCAGAGCCTGTCTGAAACTACCAACATGGAAGTCGCTCAGAGCTTGTAGCTTTCATCATTTCCTTTCTCTCATACACAAAAAGTCCTGTACCGACCACAACCGTTGTTATTTAGCCGTCCAGTTTGAGAGAAAGTGGTAAAGGTGCGAGGAAATGAGAAGAAAAAGGGTGGGCGGGGCAAAGTGCAGATGTAGGAGAAGCTGGTGGCCGTGAGAAAGCAGACAGGCGCGTTGCAAGATTATAAAAAGTGTGGGGGATGTTGTCTGTGCCTAAAATAATTTGATGTTATTCATCTTGTTAGTTTAATTTCCATAATAGCGGAGCAGGTGTGAACTTTAGACGCGTCACGCATGTCTCCGTTTTAAACACGTTTAAACTGTTCAGAATACAAATCCAGGCTCTGCCTCGTTAGATCGGTGTAACTAAAGTTTGTACTGAATGAAACTTTACATTAAACCATGTTGAAAAGAAAAGGATCCGATTAAATCGTCTCCCCTCATTTACAGTCACAAGTACAGCGCAGTGCGCGTGGCTCTGGGGTTAATCAGGTTTAACTGTTTCTCTTTGCAACAATCTTCACAAGAAGGTAAAACAGTTAAATGACAGCTTACAGATATTTCCATTTGACTGTTTATTTTGACGGATAAACTCAAGGATGTTGGTTGTTTTGAAAGAATTACCCCGACGCACACTGATGCACACACAGATGAGCTGACATTTTAATCGTTACGCACATCGCGGAGGTAACTAAATCAGTCAAGAAATGATTCCCATCAGAACATCAGAGCTTTATACTGGACACTGTACTCAGCGCGGACCGGAGTGCACACGGTGGACAGTGGGCTAATGATCTGTAGAGGGGTTCGCAGCGCAGTGCAGAACCACGGTGCATGCGATAAGATTTCCTCCCACTGAAGCGGTCTGGAAAGCCGGTCTCTCTGAGGGATGTGTCACTTAGAAAAATGTTCGCTGATTATGAAACTTTGGCTGAACAGCGCTTGTTCCCGTCTCTAATATGGAGACGCATGACGCATCCAGTCGCCTCTTCAGCTCAGAAAGCACCTGTAGAGACTTTTGATCACGCACAAAGTTTATGTGGAGCAGAAGCGGTCGGGCCACGGCAGGTGGAACGTTCCTAGCCTACATGAAGTGAAACTGTTTAATTGTAACAGTAATATGTAACTGGACACGCTGGTCTGGTTGGTTAGACCAGTGTTTGAAGTGGAAAACACACACACACACACACACACACACACACACACACACACACACACACACACACACACACACACACACACACACACACACACACACACACACACACACACACACACACACACACACACACACACACACACACACACACACACACGGTTTACGTATTTAAATGATGATCAGGCTGCTGTAAAATGTAATCTCCATCCACATCCAGACACAATTATCCTCTATTCTCTCTCTAGTTGCTCTGCTCTTGTCTGGGCTGACGTAGCTGACGGTGCGCGCGGCGCGCCTAACTAGCGGCTCTGATGCACATTTTACGCATTTGGAGAGGTGGGCTGGATGCTTTGCTTTTACTGGAAAATGGATTTTTTCTTGTCCAAAAATGTCGGAGATGTTGCCCCATGAACAACCGTAAGAACTACTAGTGTGCATGTACCCTTATGAAAGAGTCCTACGTGGAGAGGTAAATATCAGAAGTGCAGGTAATGCATTCTGGTGCCTATAAATGAAAAATGAATGAAAATTAAATTGGGAGTTTTTATTTCATATTTTAGAAATAAAAATGACGGGGGAAACATTTATGACGTCTTTTTAAACGAAATTTTCTAGCGCGACCTGCCTGCTTCACTTAAGTCACTGCTTATTAAGGTCCGTCCAGAATTACCGTGGCCCACCCAAGAATGAAAACCTGGAGCTGCGCCTGTTATAAACCTCTGCAAATTGTTGTTCTTCACTTCATCAAACTTAGACTTTGTACAGCTAATGTCAAGATGTAAAATTATGAATTCAGTCAAGCTCTTCCGTCCCTCCCTCTCCTGTTTGACCCGGCTGTCGGGTCTAAGGAGAAGCAGGAGAGGGAGGGGAAGAGGGAGATGAGGCAAACAGAGTGAGCGCGACGGAGAAACCAGACTGGTGTGGAAGTGAGCAAAACGGCTGGAAAAGCATGGCTGCTGAACCATCTCAATAAGAAGAGTGTGGGTGCTGAACCCCCCACATCCCCCACGGGTGCGACGCCCATGAAAGCGGAGCATCACTTCTTCTGTCAAGACCCAAGACTGATGGCCACCAGCAGCCACAGTCGGTACGCAGACAAACCCAGAGCAGAAGCTGCGGTCTGACCCTGATGAACCCCGGTGATGTTTTGCACATCTGATTACTGACGGATTACAGCGACGTCATTTAGAGATTTTCATCTGTGTCGTCAGGAGAATATGTGCGCTGCATGGCTGTGTGACAACAAATGTGGCTAGGCCACCCTTCTGTGTCTTTATGCTGTTTCTCAGTGAAATGTTAGTATTCAATTTTTATTCATTTTTTGTGCTGAAAATAACAGCAGTGGACTAATTCCTTGGCTATTTACCTGAAATGTTATTTTTTCTTATTTCTCTAAGTGTACCTGCTGTCTTAACAAGCAAGTTTCCTCACTGTGGGACCAATACAGTCTATTCTACTCTGTTGGATTTTCTTCTAGCAACTGATTAATTCTTAAAGGTGTTCAACACTCATTTAATAATACACTTGCAGTGGTCTCTAGTAGGAATGGATGCCTTGTAAGTCGTACTCTGGGGAAAAAAGCTCAGGTGTGCCTGAATCAGGAAGTACAAGTCAGCCAGAGGAGAAAGTAGCTTCAGACGGCAGGATCTGGAGTCTTACTTCCTGATATTTGGACATCTCTCCTCTGACTGGCTAACAGCAGCACAACTCTACCACTGACTCTGCAATGTTGATGTTTTATCTCCACAAATAACACGAGGCTGGAGGAGTTCTGGTGGTTCAGAACGCCTGTGCTCGGCTTCTGACCAAGTCCTCCAAACACACCCACATCACCCCGCTTCTCCTCCAGCTTCACTGGCTGCCAGTCAACTTCAGGGTTCATTTCAAGATCCTGGTTCTGGTCTATAGGGCCTTACATGGACAAGCACCATCTTACATTGGTGATCTTCTTAGTCCCTACACCCCCAGCAGGTCCCTGAGGTCCAGTGACCAAAGCCTACTGGTTGTGCAGCACCAGGCTAAAGGTCAAAGGTGACAGATCATTTGCGGCTGTGGCCCCCAGACTCTGGACCTCTCTCCCCCTGAGCCTGAGACCAGTGGACTCAGTGGTCTCCTTTAAAAAGCAGCTGAAGACTCACTTGTTCAAGCTGGCTTTTGTATGACCTTCTTCACCTCTCTCTCTTTATTCTGCTCTCCCCACCTATTCCACCTTCCTCAGGATCCACTGGTTTCCCTCTTTCCTGCTCACTCTCTCTCTTTCTTTACATTTTTAATCACAATTGCCTATTTTTGCTCATTTTAAATATATTTTTAAACATTTTCAATTTTTTTTTAATATTTTTACATTTTTTGTTTTTCTGAAGCGCCTCGTGGTTTTTATCTTGAGAGGCGCTATAGAAATGATATTTTCTTCTTCTTCTTCTTCTTCTTCTGTGTGGTGGAGTAGCTAACGCTAACAGCTAGCTTCTACTAGCCGAGACATTCTCTGCTGTTTCCTGGACACTAAACCAACAACAGCCTTCCCCGTCGTGAGTCCAGATGGGTGAGTCCATGAATGTTAGTGACAGTGTGATGTAGGTCTGTCAGGATTTTCTAATCCTAGAGTTTCACCGTCTGTTTTCTAGCAGATGCTACTGCAGGAGATAGGTGTAGGAGACTATTTTCATGTTCAGCCTGTATGAAACACTCAGAGTGACCCGTTAGAATCAGAGATAATCATTAAAACATGGTTTTCAGTCAACCACAAATTTAAACTCAGCAAATAAAAAACCTTTTTAATTTGCTCCAAAACTCTTTGGTGAACTTGTTCAAATTTGTTACACAGCTGACATTTAATTTCTATGGCTAACTGGTGAATTTTCTGCTTATTAGAACTTCAACACCAAGAAAGAAACAACAGCAAAATGTGTTTATTAGTCGACGCAGCGGGATGGGAAAGTCCAGGCAGCCTTGGGAATCTTCGTGATTTTCCTGCGTAAATCGTTTGTTATTACGATAAAAAAAGAGACACCTGACGGGACACGCCCAAAGAGAAAAGTTTTTTTTTGTTTTACAGTAGCACTGATGTAGATTTGAAGTTTAGTTCAACTCAAACATGTTGTAGTTCAAAGGTCAGGGTTGTGTGCATGGCAACCTGGTAGCCCCTCATACGGCCCTAAACCACGATGGCGTCTTTGTTCTCAGCTCATGTGAGAGTTGTATTGGGACCCCCATGTTGCTGCTCTTAAATACTCTTTATCATAATTGGATTCACCTGTGTATGGAGGTCAAGGATCAAGGGTCACGGATACCATACCAATTATTAGTTCCAAAGGTTTTGGAATCAATGAAAGACAACAGTGACCAAATTAAAGCACCTGCCTAATTTTCTTTCAACTATTTTTGCACACTTTCTGTAAATGCTAAACTTTGTTTCACTTCTCAAACGTCACTGTGTGTGACTCGGTAACAAGCAATTTAATTAAGTTTACCCAACTTAAAATTATTAGTACAATTTTAATAGTTTTGTTTGGATACACTTAATAAAATTGCTTGTTACCAATTGCAGCAGTTCAAATAGGTTGATTAAACTATTCTCTTTTTTTAGTGTGTATTTAACTTTTTATCATAACATCCAACGGTTTAAACGGGAAAGTCATGAAGATTAACCAGGCTGCCCAAACTTTCCCATCCCACACTGTATGTAAATCAGGTAAGATATAATTTACAACGTTTACTTATAAAAACACTTCAAAATGTCAGAAATATTAATTTAAAAAGCAATTCATTAAAGAACAGAACATGCACGCGTATCTGCTGCTGCATGCTATACAGGTGCTGGCCAGTAAATTAGAATATCATCAAAAGGTTGAAAATATTTCAGTAATTCCATTCAAAACGTGAAACTTGTACATTATATTCATGCAATGCACACAGACCAATGTATTTCCAATGTTCATTACATTTAAATTTGATATTCATAAGTGACAACTAATGAAAACTCCAAATTTGGTATCTCAAAAAATTAGAATATTCTGAAAAGGCTGAATATAGAAGACACCTGCTGCCACTCTAATCAGCTGATTTACTCAAAACACCTGCAAAGGCCTTTAAAAGGTCCCTCAGTCTTGTTTTGAAGGCACCACAATCATGGGGAAGACTTCTGACTTAACAGCTGTCCAAAAGACAATCATTGACACCTTGCACAAGGAGGGCAAGACACAAAAGGTGATTGCTAAAGAAGCTGGCTGTTCGCAGAGCTCTGTGTCCAAGCACATTAACAGACAGGCGAAGGGACGGAAAAAATGTGGTAGAAAAAAGTGTACAAGCTCTAGGGATAACCGCACCCTGCAGAGAATTGTGACGACAAACCCATTCAAAAATGTGGGGGAGATCCACAAAGAGTGGACTGCAGCTGGAGTCAGCGCTTCAAGAACCACCACGAGGAGACTCATGAAAGACATGGGATTCAGGTGTCGCATTCCGTGTGTCAAGCCACTCTTGAACAAGAAACAGCGCAAGAAGCGTCTCGCCTGGGCCAAGGACAAAAAGGACTGGACTGATGCTGAGTGGTCCAAAGTTATGTTTTCTGATGAAAGCAAGTTCTGCATTTCCTTTGGAAATCAAGGACCCAGAGTCTGGAGGAAGAGCGGAGAAGCACAGAATCCACGTTGCATGACGTCCAGTGTAAAGTTTCCACCGTCAGTGATGGTGTGGGGTGCCATGTCATCTGCCGGTGTTGGCCCACTCTGTTTCCTGAGGTCCAGGGTCAATGCAGCCGTCTACCAGGAAGTTTTAGAGCACTTCATGCTTCCTGCTGCTGACCAACTTTATGGGGATGCAGACTTCACCTTTCAACAGGACTTGGCACCTGCACACAGTGCCAAAACCACCAGCACCTGGTTCAAGGACCATGGTATCCCTGTCCTTGATTGGCCAGCAAACTCGCCTGACCTTAACCCCATAGAAAATCTATGGGGTATTGTGAAGCGGAGGATGCAATACGCTAGACCCAACAATGCAGAGGAGCTGAAGACGACTATCAGAGCAGCCTGGGCTCTCATAACACCTGAGCAGTGCCACAGACTGATCGAGTCCATGCCACGTCGCATTACTGCAGTTATTGAGGCAAAAGGAGCCCCGACTAAGTATTGAGTAAGATACATGCACATTCTTTTCATGTTCATTCTTTTCAGTTGGCCAACATTAGAGAAACAAACATTTTTTCATTGGCCTTTAGAATATTCTTATTTTCTGAGATACCAGATTTGATGTTTTCATTGGTTGTCACCTATAAATATCAAATTTAAATGTAATAAACATCGGAAATACATTGGTCTGTGTGCATTGCATGAATATAATGTACAAGTTTCACGTTTTGAATGGAATTACTGAAATATTTTCAACCTTTTGATGATATTCTAATTTACTGGCCAGCACCTGTAAACATGACCATGTTCACCGTCCTTACTTGTAACCCCCCAGTACCAAACACCTCCCATGTACAGCTTTCGACAGTGAGATGAAAACACTCTGAAACAAAGCAAAAGGAAAGTAGCTTTGACTTCATTCACACTTCTTTGGTTCTTTCCCCCTCCTCAGCTTTCAGGTTCCTAGAAAGGCAGGTCTTTTGCCAGCGGGGTAACAAGAAGCCCCCAACCCCCCCACCCTTACCTACACAGATGAAGCAGAAACCCACTGAACCCACCAGCCCGTCTCGGCTCCCTGCTCCCCTCTCGTCTGCCCCCCGACAGCCCCTGGGAGAACGTTCCAAGCCCCCCACCACAGCAACCACACTGCTCTGACATGCCTGTCTTCATGCACATCAAGAGAAGCTCGGCTCTACTCGGTGCCACTCAAATCAGAAATAGAATGAGCTGCAGAACTATAGCCACACAGAAAAGTGTCGGTTTGACTTAGTATGAGGTCCTTGAAGGTTTGCTTCAATCTGAGGCCAGATTCAGGCTTCTTTCCTTGGCGTTAACAGATAAGTGCTGAACAAGTACTTTATCAAGTACGTACAATACCTAACTGAAAAAAATCCCTCAAAATATTGGATTATTTAACTCCAGCCATTTTTTTGGCGTCAGTCGGGACACGTTCATCGTCTCTTCAATAGCTTTCACAGCTAAAGTGAAATCGAAACAAAGGCGATCTGGAGCTTACGAGCCGTGGAATACTTGGTACTTTTTTGCAGTGAACTTGAAAGGAATAATTTCCACTTCTGTAGCTGCCATTTAAACCCAAAAATCATGGTACAATCAGTTCTTTGTAGAACATACCGTTTATATTTGAGTCATTGATGTTAGGACGCTGCAGCAGTTTTACAACACAACAGTCTTTGTGTTTAGAACATCTTATCAGCTGAAAACCTGCTCTTCCCTTGTGTCCACCGGTCAGTACACTCTAGTCTCTTCAGTTCCAATCCAATCCAATCCAGTTTTATTTATAAAGCACTTTAAAAGACCCAGCACAGGAACAAAGTGCTGTACAGAAAATACATTAAAACAATCGACTAAACAGAAAACAGCAAGGATAGATAAATAAATAAAACACATGATACATAAAATTAAAATAGCCCTATATTAAAAATAAAAACTTGATAAAACCGCATTAATCACCTAAAACAGCTAAAATAAAATAAAATAAAAAATAGAAACCAACATCTCACAAGGTATCAAAAGCCAGGGTAAAGAGGTGGGTTTTCAGGAGTGTCTTAAAAACAGATAAGGAACTGGCCTGTCTTATCTCTAATGGAAGTTCGTTCCACAGTTTTGGAGCTGCTACAGCAAAAGCGCGATCTCTTCTAAGTTTACGCTCAGTCCTGGGTACAATCAGGAGCAGCTGATCAGCAGACCTGAGAGAGCAGGAGGGTGTGTAAGGCTGTATCAGGTCAGAGAGATAAGAGGGGGCGAGGCCATGAAGACCTTTAAAAGCAAACAAAAGAATTTTAAAATGAATCCTAAAAGAAATGGGCAGCCAGTGAAGTGAAGCTAAAACAGGGGAAATGTGCTCAAACTTTCGAGTGCCAGTTAAAAGACGAGCTGCGGCATTTTGCACCCTCTGTAGGTGACTGATACATGATGCACTGACCCCAATGTAGAGTGCGTTACAGTAATCCAGCCGAGTGGTTACAAAGGCGTGGATCACTGTCTCAAAGTACTGCCGTGAAAGAATTGGCTTTATTTTTGCCAGCTGCCTGAGGTGAAAGAAGCCAGATTTTACCACCGCCCTAATCTGATGTTCAAACTTTAGATCACAGTCCACTTTGACCCCCAGGTTGGTGACAGTTGGTTTAACAAACTGGGCCAAGGAATCTACAAACACATTGGGGGTCTCAGTAGGACTACCAAAAATCATCACCTCAGTCTTTTTATCATTGAATTTTAAAAAGTTCACAGACATCCAAGCCTTCATGTCGTCAAGACACTGAAGTAATGGCTGTATGAGGTTTCTGCCTTTTTTCTTTAGAGGGGCATAGATCTGACAGTCGTCAGCATACAAGTGGAAAGCAATGCCATGCTTTCTCAATATAGAACCGAGAGGAAGAAGATACAAAGAGAAGAGGAGGGGGCCTAGAACTGAGCCTTGAGGGACACCACACAAGAGAGGAGCGGAGGACGACACATAGTCACCGAGACTGACACAAAGGCTTCAGTTACCAATGATGTTCATCCAGGACGCCGTGGTTTCTGAAGTATTGCTGATGATAGGCAATGTCCAGATTCACTTGAAACCAGTGCTCAAAACCCATGTTGTTAGGTGGTTTCCATCTTTGAGCGATTATTTTCTTCATCGCTGTCAGTCCTGCACGCCAGATTCTTCAGCTTGTCTCCGTATGCGATAGCTGTGAGTCATCATTTCGTAAGTAAACAACAGGATCCGAGGGGAGAGGGACACCACTCAAATCAGCATCACAACAATGTAGAGGTCCTGAACTCCAGGACGTTCCCGTCCAACATTAATAAAAGATCCAGCGGATCAAAATCAGCAAAACTGATCTGATCAATTCTCTCAATTTGTGAAACTCTATGAAAAAACTGCATTTGCACGTAGTAAAATTAGGTTTTTTAGAGGCTCGCTCAAAATTACACCAGCTTTCACCCAACAGGCTTTAAGGCCCCGGGTCGACTAATTATCCTCCAAGGCTTTATTTCCTAGGAAGGGGTTGACTCTTCAGGTCAGCGTGTTGTTATAAATATATGAAACTGTCTTTTTGGGTGCATCTTGTGAAGTGTCTAGCTTGAGAAACCTATTGATCCATAAAGGAGAGGATGTATACAACCGATGTTTTCATTTTAAACATATTTCTACAGCCCTGAACGTCACTAACATTTGCCTCAAAATTGAGCTGAAATGTAACACTTTGAGTTGACAGTCCTACGAAAAGGAAATCCTGGTAAGATCTTGCTCAATATCTTACTAGAGAGGGTTCCTTTGATCCTCTAACCTGCAGGAGAAACTCCTCCAAATGTAGGCCCAGAACTGACCACTCAAGGCGTTTACGGTTCCAAACATAACTTTTGTTATAATGAATCAGATATTTGCCACTAGCCTAGATGATAGAACGTTTATTAACTAGCATCAATGCTGATTTGGGAATAACTGACCTTGCATGAGAGAGAACCGAACCGAACCTCTTGTAGAACAGAACTTTGAACACCTGCCGAATAACTTAAGGTGTCATCTGCATAAAGTGATACGGAATGTGACGAAGACCCAAAGGTAATTACAGCTACTTGGAGGCAATTCTGAGCATGACTAGGAACAGGGGATCTACTTGTCTCGTTCCTCTCAGATCAGAGAAGCACTCTCCTATGCTAGGATATAAGGTCCGTGTCCTGTACCCATCTCCAAATTAGAATCTTTTAAAATTCACCACAAAAAAGGAGATTTTACACGAGCAAAAGCCTTTTCTGCATCTGAGAACAACAGTCCACAGGCTGGTGGTAACTACATTAAGACCGATGTCACCAGAATCAGAAAACTTTATTGGTCCCCAAGGGGCAATTAATTTGTGGCTTACCACAAGATCAACATTGTGAACAACACAATCACTCACTTATACAATCCATCACACAATCACACCATGTGTGTCACTACCAACATCCCGAAAACATCATAAGTGAGCAGTGGCGCTCTAAAATGGGCACATACTTAAAGGCCATTGTTGTTTGGCCATCCTTCTCGACTCGGAGTTAAGCAGTTCAATAGCCGATGGAACAAAGGAGTTGGCGAAATGGTTTGTTTTCCGATAAGGTATAAAAACGACGTCCTGAGGGCATGGGTGCAACGCATGGAGGGGCTGACCTTAGATACCTTTAGCCTTTTGTAGTGCCCTCTCCTCCCATAGAGACTGTAGGTCTCTTTGTTTGGCTCCAATCATTTTAGAGCAGATTTTGATCATGTTCTGCAGCTTATTTGTATCCTTCATAGACACGGCGTTGTACCAACAAACAAATGAGAAGGTTAAACGGCTTTCTATAAAACAGCAATAAAAGTTGCAGAGAATCCTTTTATTCACATGAAAATAATCCAATTTCCTTAAAAGACAGATTCTCTGCTGAGCTCGTTTGAAAATGGAGTCTGTGTTTGTGACATACCGCAGCTTGTTATCGATCCAAGAACCAAGATATTTGTACTCCTCGACCACTTCACCGTGGATGACACTGCTGCTGAGATGGGGTGGTGTGGAGCGTCTAAAATCAATAACCATGTTGTTTTTGTAACATTCAAGTCCCGGTAGTTATTGTGACACCATTCTATGAAGTCTGACAACGCAGGGCCATGGTTCATTTCAGATCCCGAAAGTAGGGACATCAAAACAGTGTTGTCTGAAAACTTGACCAAGAACCTGTTGTTCCTAGTGACCCGGCAACTATCGGTGTACAGAATGAACAGCAAGGGGGACAGAACCCGCCCCTGAGGAGATCCGGTGTTGGACATTGATGTCCGGGACATCTGACCATTCACAAACACTCGCTGGATCCTCTCTGTAACAAAGTTCAAAATCAATAAAAGAAGCCGATCGGGCAAATTAAAGACAGTGGCAAGTCTTTCAATCAGGATGTGGGGCTGCATCTGGGATGGAGAAGGATGGCAATCTTGTTTGATTGGAGTGAATTAATTTACTTACAATACATTTCAGTCTATTGGACAGAACCTTTGGGAATAATTTCAAATCGGCATTAATCAACAAGATTGGGTGATAATTGGTTCAGTCAGCAGATCTGTTCCCGGTTTAGGGATAGCCGTAATCACGGCCATTTATACCTGGTGTTTACCTCTTATTTGTGGCTTTCACTGCAACTAAAGACTCCCTTTCTTCCATAGTCAGCGTTGGTAGGTTCAGACCTGCAAAGAATCACTCCTCCATGGTGAGTCACTCATATTGAAACCAGGTCTTAAAGGCCTAATTGATGCTTTCGGTCAAAGTCACTATACTTGGATTATGGAAGACACTCCCTGCTTGTCAATGCCAAAACATGGTAAATGGTAAATGGCCTGTATTTGATATAGCACCTTATAGAGTCCTGGAACCCCCCAAGGCGCTTTACAACGCAATCAGTCATTAACCCATTCACACACACATTCACACACTGGTGGTGATGAGCTACGATGTAGCCACAGCTGCCCTGGGGCGCACTGACAGAGGCGAGGCTGCCGAGCACTGGCGCCACCGGTCCCTCCGACCACCACCAGCAGGCAACGTGGGTTAAGTGTCTTGCCCAAGGACACAACGACAGCAACAGACTGAGCGGGACTCGAACCTGCAACCTTCCGATTACGGGGCGAGCGCTTAACTCATGTGCCACCGTCGATGATTTGGTCTGCTACCTTCCAGATAATGTTTACATTTGAATGATTTCATTATATATTCAAGCTTGTTTTTTTAACAAATCCTTCATCTCCGCTTGCTTGGACGATAAATAATTTCCTTTAATCTCATTATGGTTTTGTTTCAGCTCCCGTCCAGCTAAACTGTTTAGGAGTTACAAATGCGCCCCTCGCTGACGCCCAAGTCAATGTTTTATCTTTAATGCTATTTTTAATCAGACTAATAAATTCTTCTAGTTGTTCTTAAATTAATTTAAATAAATCCAACATTTTCGACAGAGTGGTGTTAAAGTAGCTTTTTGGAGTTTTCCCCTTTCAGAAGGGATGTAGGACTTCTCAGAAATCTTTAAAAGTGATAATCTTGTCGTGTGCTGTGATATAATGTCAGAAATACGCCTTTGTTTTTATTTTATTATTATATATTTTTTTGCTAAGTACGCCCCTTGTCCTCCGTGCAATAAGAAACTGAGCGCTGACCAGAACTAACCAATAGCGTTAAACTACCGCTTACATCCGTCACATGTAAGGAACACCTCGGCTGATGCAGAGTTTGATGAACTTTTCACGGACATTATGTTATGTTTATGTTTATTCATTTAGCTGACGCTTTTATCCATTAAGTCTCTAAAATATAAATACGTGAGAACACAGCATGACATGAGAATAATAATCGTGAAACAGCGAGTTTTAGCTGTCGACTATAGGGTTGTCACGGTGTGAAAGTTTAACCTCACGGTTATTGTGACCAAAATTATCACGGTTTTTGGTATTATCGCGGTATTTTTTAAACGTGTTACATTTTCAGACAACTACATAAACCCTGTATATCAGGAAAATATTGTCCTCAGTTTGCGTCTAAATTTTGCCTAAAATGTGTTATTTTGTATTTATGTTGTTTGTTTGTTTACATTTTTCCCCTTTAGTCTTTAAAATACCAATATTTGCCCATAACTTCTTATTTTATGTCTGTTTGATGTAATCATTTTAAAAATATTAGACCAGATGATACTCAGTACTCAAGTAGCCTTCTAATCAGATACTTTTTTACCCTTACTTGAGTAATAAACCCTATATCAGGAAAATATTGTCCTCAGTTTGCGTCTAAATTTTGCCTAAAATGTGTTATTTTGTATTTATGTTGTTTGTTTGTTTACATTTTTCCCCTTTAGTCTTTAAAATACCAATATTTGCCCATAACTTCTTATTTTATGTCTGTTTGATGTAATCATTTAAAAAATATTAGACCAGATGATACTCAGTACTCAAGTAGCCTTCTAATCAGATACTTTTTTACCCTTACTTGAGTAATAAACCCTATATCAGGAAAATATTGTCCTCGGTTTGTGTCCTTCCAGTGAGCTTTACAGATGTGGGAAAATGTCATCAGGCAGTAATCGTTGTTAAATTCATAATTATTCTCGGAGAGAGACCAACTCTTATCTGCCCCTGGGAGCCCCGTAATGCATAGCGTCATTTCAACATGGCGGTGTCCGCGACACGGTTTATATGCAGGTAGCGGCGCTGCGAATGCTTTATATAGCGACTCGTTGCATTCTCCCTCAACCCAAATCCTCGGATCACGCATTTTAGCTAAAACGCTAACGTTAGCTTGCCTTGCGTTGACTGTAGAGTTGTGGGTGATGGTCACGCAGATGTGTCATGAGATGTGAAGCGTTGCTGCCTTTCACAGACACTTTTTCTGCACGTGCTGCAAACAGGATAGCCGTCTTCTATCAACTGTCCCTCGGCATTCTTCAAATATCCAAAAGATGCCCGTACTTCCCACTTTGTCTTCTTTGAGGGATAATAAATGTCCTCCTGAGCACTGCCGTCTCCTCCTTTGACCATTATTTCAGCTTTAGCTTCAAGAAAGTTTTGGTTGTAAACAACAAAGTGCGCATGTGCCGCCGGCAACTTCAGCAGATGATACGGTGGCTGGTAAGGGTCACCGCGCCTACACCGCAGTCACGGTAACCCACCGAGATAATATATGTTTTAAAAAAACAAGACGGTTATTATTATTGTCAACTTTTTTACCAGAGTTTACCGCTACACCGGTTACCGTGACAACCCTAGTCGACTACAGAAAGACAGAAGTAAACTGGAAACGTGAAGTCGCCATCTTAAAAAAATGGATCGAGAGACTTTTTGTGTGATGTGCTTGTCAGCCACTAGATGGTGCCATCGGACAAGAGAAATACTCCGGAAAGAGTCTTTAAGTCTCCATCTGTTCTCCTTGTCATTCCATACTTTCTCAGTGTTTGGTTTCAGGAATTATCTGCTTAAAATGTTCCTTATTCTGACATCACAATCAGGAAGCCCCAGCCAGATATCGGAGCTTCTCAACATACAGCAGCCTGAGTGCGGGTGGTCAGTGGCAGACTAGCCATCGGGACATTCCCGTTGGCCTGACAGCTGGTCTGCTCGGAGATCACATGTTGGACAATCGACCCGCTTACACCCACAGGAACCACCAGAAAAGTGTACCAATGTCCCAACCTCCTGGTGAACAGAGAAGACCTGATGGGTCAGCGGTCTGCAGTTTGGACCACACCTCAGCGAGGCATGATGAACCACACCAGTCTTACCAAGACACTGTGCTGAGGCATCCACTTACAAAAGGTCTCCATGATCCAGAATAAAGTGACTTAAAGTCATAAGTGACAGAGCCCAGAAACAACGGCTCACTCTGGAAGGTCCTGAAGCTGTCCAGAGTAAAACTGCTGAGATTGCTCTACGTGACGGATTTGGGGTGGCGGCTCTCGGATTTGGAGTCTGCCCTGTAACTGGTGGGTTGCTGGTTTGAAAACAGACTGTCTGCTGGTGGTCGGAGAGACCGGTGGCGCTTATGTAGAGCCGCCTCGCCTCCGTCGCCTCAGGGAAGCTGTGGCTACAACGTAGCTCATCGCCTCTCCAGTGTGTGAATGACTGGTTGTGTTGTAAAGCACCTTGGAAAGGTTAGAAAAGTTGGAAAAAGCTAAAAGTGATGATGCATTAAGAGATGTTTCCCAGCTCGATCAGCTGAACGAGTATTTGACGATGAGACAGCAGATCTAAGGTGACAGAGGGATTTCCACAGGTGGTGTTCAACATGATCCCACTCTGAAACGCAGAGGTTCTCCTGTTCACACGAGAACGAAGACATATTCAGACGTTCCTGGAAAGGCTCGGTGTATTTGTAAACCCACCCACTCGAGCAGCCATCGTGTGTGAACCGAGCAGCGCTGGTTAGGACGAAGATGCAGAAACTTACACGTGAAACCCGTGATCGTTACCAGATCTAACTTCTTTTAACCTGATGGATCGTTCAGGAGGTTTCACTTCCTTCCACCTCCAGTTAAACAACACCCAGCAGCCTTTCAAAGTGAAATCAAACCTTGTGTGAACCCGTCACCATCGGATGGGTGTGAGAACTCACCACAGAGGATGTTGTCAGCAAGGAGGACGCAAGAGTCGGTCAACATTCAGCGGCGCCACGGAGGTAAGACCAACAGCTTGTTGCTCGGTGTGGTGATCACACTCGTGTTGTTCTGGTGCACTCACACCGTCGAGTTACATCAGTGTGAGATGATTTACTTTAGGTTTAATAAGGAAATAACCTAAATCAGACTAGATTCTGGGAAGCTGACATAGGCTCTTTGGTATTATTTGTGGCTTTTGACCTAAAACAAACGTACAATGACATGCCCAGTGTGGTATGTGCATCACACGTTAAGGAACTGCCACATGAAGCCAACTAATCTAGAAGATTTTGTGACCTTGTTTTATTTTTAAATCTCTCTGCAGTTGCTCTAAATCCTCCCAACAGTTTAGAAGACGCCTGCCACCGCAGCAGCGTTGTCCTCCATGAAAGCCCCCCCAACTTTCTGTGCAGGTGTTGTATTTGTTGAGGAAACCTCAAGCTTTGGCATCCTAACTGAAGACGCGCCAGCAGGTGTGCGACATCTGAGGCTCCAAAAGTGACACGATAGACTCGACTTTGGCACGCTCCTGCAGATTTTTAGTGCAGCGTTCGTAATTCTCCCCTCATCAGATCCCACAGACACCTCCTGTGCCATGCCACGCTCTTTCCTCGTGAGGACCAAGAGGTCCCATCGAGCGAGTCCACCTAAGAACTGCTGCAGGCAAAGGTCTCAAACGGATGCTGAGAAGTTTGGGATGAAGCAGGACGACGGGAAAGCCGAGAAAGCGGTGTCACCTTTGTGCTCCGTGCTGGAGGTCAGGGACCTCCTGGCTGCACCAAGGCCAGAAGCCCCTACAGATAAGCTTTGGTCTTCAGGTATAAAACCTACATAAGTTTCCATCTGCAATAGTCGCGATGATTTTTAGCTGATTATAAAGATAAATCCCAATGACCGTGTTTTGATTTCAACAATCAAAGCCCTGGAGGGGAAGGGAGCCGCCCCGGTCTCACCGTGGTCTTCACACAGACAACGGTCCAACAGAGAGCGGGAACTGGAGAGACTCGTCTTCATGTTACTCCAGCACACGTCTCACACCGACCTCACGTCACCCGTCAGGGAGTGTCCGCTCTGCCAAAAGGTAGGAGACGTCCGCAGCTCTGGAGCGTGCCCACTGTCCCACGTAGGGGAAAGAACAATGTGTTATAAAAATTCCTGATTGGTTTTAAGAGTTTGAAATGAGTTGGTTAAAAAGAAGACGGCAATCTTATCCAAACACTCTGAGCAGCAATAACCCGAACAATGCCCGCTGTACAAGGATCCAAGTAAAGATGAATATTTAGCATTAAATCTGAATATTTACTGAAGAGGGTTGTTGTCTACAATCAAATACTTAGTTACTTGGATTTTCTGCTGTTAGATGGAAGCCCCCCCCCCCCCCCCATAATTAAATAGGGGGGGTCCATTATTCTTTTATCCATCGTCAGTCGAGAGCTTTGATAGATGATCTGTAGCTGAATCTTACCTCTGAACTGTCGCTTAACCGTGCTTTTATTTTGACAGGCCGCATCTGTTTTACTGCAGTCTGAATGAAGACGTTAGCAAAATGTCTAGTTTAAAGCTTCACATTTCAACATTTACAGTTTTATTCTAAAGCTTTTTGTTTAAGTTCAACAGTTAAATTAAGAACCTGATTTACTTTGAAAAACGTCGGAAATTTCTAAATAAACGTGGAAAATAAACCGAATTTCCACTCGGTGTAATGTGGCGGTTCCTTCCTGATCGTGGTTCTTTACAACCAGCGTCCCAAAAACAGAATCAAATGTTTAGAATCTGATTTTTCCTCAAATCATAAAAAAATCATCACAACTGAGGAAAGAACGACTTTTCATTCTCGCTTCTGTTGATGGCCGCGATGATCGGGCAGAATCACGTGGAGTCAGGACTAAGTAATCAGATTACTGTATAACTGAATAATAATGATAATAATTGTGTGATTTTTTATTATCAACATTCAGATTAGATGGAGAATTCACTCTCTCACACGTTGTTTTTTCTAGATTTTTCTAGGGCAGCAGTAGCTCAGCAGGTAGAGCAGGTTGTCCTGTAACAGGGATGTGTATTGTTGAAATTCTGGCGTTACGATACATATCACGACACAGGGGAGACGATACGATATATCACGATATATTGCAATACATCCAGTCAGACGTTACAAGCAATTTTTTTTTACTGAATTTATTGTAAGAATGCTCAATAAACAGTCCAAACTGATACGTAACGTGTTTAACATGAGGTATCTGACCCATGATGGAGGGATTTACATTTCAATGGTGGAAACAAAACCCGTTGCACACTGCTGCCAACTAGTGGGTGGCGATTAAATTGCACAAAACGAAAAGAAAATACACAAATGTTTGCATGTAAATGCTTTCAAAGATTAGATACATGGCTTTTGAATATTGATGTAATAAACGCAGGAAAAAGATCACGATATATTGCCATATCGATATTTCTGATACACGGTTTTTGAATATCGATATAATATTGCTGGAAAAAATATCACGATATATTGCCATATCGATATTTTCTTATATACCTATCCTGTAATCAGAAGGTTGCAGGTTTGAGCTCGGCAGAGAATGCTGCTGTTGTGTCCTTGGGCAAGACACTTAACCCACCTTGTCTACTGGTGCTCGACTGCTGTCAGTGCGCCCTAGGGCAGCTGTGGCTACAATGTAGCTCATCACCACCAGGGAATGAATGACTGATTATGTTGTAAAGTGCCTTGGGGGGTTCTAGGACCATGAACCTGACTCATTCCTGTGGGAAGTTACCGCCCTCAGCAGAAACTTAACTCGTTTTTCTTTGGTCCTCAGTCGGTTTCAGATGCTCTGATCTCAGGAGGTCTTCTTCAGGACCAGCCCTGCAGCACCGTCTCAGTTCCTTTCATCAGATCGCTCACGGACCTGGCCCACCTGCCCTTTGGCTTCAGAGCAGTCAGCAGCTACAGCAGATCAAAGGTGCTTAAAGGGAAATCGCAGCCATTTAAAGATGTTTAAACTATCTTTTTCCTCCACAGCTTCCCAAACAGCCGCTGATTGGACCAATAAAGTTTACACTCTAGAGGACTGATAGGCTAACGGCTAGTCCAGACACAGCTCGCGTCTGAAACGTCCCACTGGCTTGTGTCGTGTTGTAAAAGGGGACGGACTCAGGTGTGTGGTCTACAGCAGGGCTTCAGACCTTCTGCCGTGGTTCTTAAAACTACGGCTACATATTTAAATACAGATGTTTACTTGTTTAATGGAATAATCGTACTGAATGTTCACAACAGACTGATACTAAAAGCACCAGTCGTGTTTTAAGATCTGCTTTTAAATCACTTTCCACAAATTTCAACCTCCCATAGAAAAACATCCATGCTCTTTTTGCAAACATTTGCCCCTTTTGAATTAGTTTTACTTTAAAAACCAAACAATAGAAACAAAGTTGTGTTTTTCCAGATGAATATGGATGCAAGTGGAAAATTTTAATCTCTCATTGTGAACGAAAGGATTGTTGGAATCTTGGTTTGAATCTCAGAATTCTGCATTTTTCTGAGTCCTGGGGAAAAAATAGATTATTAAAAAATACAAATATATATTTTTCTCATAACAGTTGCAGCTCTAAACATGCTTTATTCTGATAACTGAGGGGAAACGACCCTCTGATTGAATCCGTCTCACATGAAGTGATGTCAGCAGCTTTATTCTTTTCAGTACCTTCCAGAATGATCCGCTTCTGAGCTCTACCTATTTAAGAAAACCTGCTGGAGCTGCCCCCCCCCATGCTGCTATAAGCTGAGTAGCTCTAAGTAGAGCAGCTGCGCCTCCAGCTCTACTAGAGTCAGACGTCACAGTTGTGTACTTTTTTAAATTATTTGTTTATAGCACATAATTCCTAAGACCAAACCTCGACTCAAAGCAGTTGCTAGGTAGCAAAAGCTTTTATTCGTGTTTGGAGGGTTTAAAGCGACGACAGAGACCCATATAGCTGCACCATGAGGAGGCTAGAAGGCAGTTTCACTTATTAAGCCTCCTTTACATCAATTTTTACGTCTCCGTCGTTTCCATGTCACATGGTAATCTACAGTGTTGGGGAATAGTAATGATGAGTAACTGTATTCAGTTACTTTCATTATACCATTGGAATACTTGTGTGTTTTCCACTTTCCACTCAAAAGATGAAAGATGCTGCCTCTGTTACCATAGTAACCCTGTGGCTGAAACAGTGAGAAGGCTACACCCCCAACTAGCAAAATGAACGTGAGTGGCCAGGTACGGATTGGTGGAGTGAGTGGAGCCACAACCACAGCCAAATCAACCTACTTGTTAAAGAAAAAAAATGCATTCACTTCCTGGAAATTCAAGCAATTTTTCACTGTAAAAGAGGAGAGAGGTGCTCTAAATCTGATGGTTCAGTGCAATCTTTGTCTCCCAGGCAACAACCTACTAGCTGGATATTTGAGTGTGTTTGTTTATGGAAACCTGAGACTTTTTGTTTTATCCCAGCGCCATGCAGCGCCGGCTTACAGCCGCGCTTTGTCGTAACCGTAATGTAGTCCCAGGTCTAAATCAGCTCCTGCAAATCCTTTGTGCTACTTCTCAGGGGCTCGACACACGGGAGGCGATCCCCTGCAGCGGCCAGCGGCAAAGCCGTCTACGCGTTCTGATCCACGGTGAAATCGAAACTTCCGTTGTTTTGATTGGCTGTGTCAGGTTGGAGGGAATTAAGGTTATTTAAGCGGTTCAGAGTTAATAAAGCGGTAGATATGATGTTTCACAAGGTGCTGCTAGAGTTATGTGAAATCTTACTTCTGGTTTTACTATAAAACATAATAATAATCAACTTCTCCTCCATGTTTGCTCGGAGGTGTACGAGCATCCTGTCCGCTCACTGGTCAGTGAATGAAACCTCCGTTGATTGGTCCTCGTCCAAGCGACAGCGATGAAAAGTTGAAAATGTTTCAACTTTCTGGGATCGCGTCGCTGGGTCGCCTGTGCACGACACGTGCACGAGCGCAAAAGTCACACGGACGTTTTTCGCGTTTCGCTTGGTAGGAGGGAGACCCGCGATTATCGCTTTGTCGCGCATGTCTCATTGAAAATGAATGGAGGAGAGGCGATGTCGCCTCCCGTGTGTCCAGCCCATTACTTTTCATTTGCAGTCGCCATGATTGCTGAGTTCAGCAGGAATAATTGGTATCATTATTGAGTCATTTGCAAATAAATGCTACTAGTTCCCATTCACTCCATTTGTTATGCTAAGCAAAAGCAAACGGGCTGCTGCCGGATCAGCTGGTCACAAAATGCTTTTATCTCACTTATCTTACTCCGGGGAATACGGTAATAGACACATTTTCCCTTCGGGGTGGAATGTCCCTTTAAAGTAAGTTATTTTTATAGACTGCGTCTTCGAGAAAGACAGTTTATAAAAATGATTTCTCTATGTATGTATGGGGATAAATACAGTAATACTGTGTTTTGTTCAACCACTTTATCACAGAAACAGAAATATAATCTGTTCACAAAAATTATTACATTGTTTTATTCAGTCAGTTCATATTGTTTAGCATTCATATGCTCTCTGGTTTCCTGTGGGAGGAGCTACAAACGCACATTGGGACCGTTAATAACCTTAAAGAGCAAGTCACCCCCAAATCAACTTTTTTTCCTGATAAACTATATAATTGTGTGTCTAACCGTGCTGCAGACACATCTAGTCAATAGTTTTGCACTTAAATGCATTTTAGTTAAAATTTTAATTTTCTGCCTAAAACTGTCAGTGTTGTGCCGTTGTCAGGTAAAATCTCTGCACTGCATTTTAATTTTAATCTGCCATCGCTATTGGCTAAGAGGTACCCTAGAACGTTGGCTGGTACCATATGATGTCACAATGTCGTTGTGAGCCTGTGTGTGTATTTGTTGGCGGCTCCGCCCTCTCGGTCTGCTAGGCAACAGCATTTGTTGCATTTTTCGAACAGGAAGTGGGAGTGGAGTAATACTCTGGTAGGGGGTGACTTGCTCTTTAAATGCTGGTTTTAAAGGAAGTAACGGAATATGATACAAAATACATTTTAAAGTAGGTATTCAGCATTTAAATACTTTAACAAAGTATTCTCCCCAACACTGGTTGTCTACGAGCAAAGTCACAAATGCTTGCCCAAATAATCACTTCCTGTCAGTCCAACTGGACCTTTTAAAGACTGTTGCCGTAAATCACGTAAAACAAAACTGACAGTGGTGTAAAGCTGACAAAAGATAACCCTATTTCTCTGAACGGAGGCTGTTTTATGAGTTTTCCAAAAACTCATTTTAAAATGACCAAAATATCAATTAAAGCAATTGTTTTCTTTAAATTTTTATTTCGGTGTAACCAAACACTCATGATTGTCCGTGTGTGTCCAGGAGAGGAGCTTCGCTTGTAAGGTGTGTGGGAAGGTGTTCAAGCGCTCGTCCACCCTCTCCACTCACCTCCTCATCCACTCGGACACGCGGCCCTACCCCTGTCAGTACTGCGGCAAAAGGTTTCACCAGAAGTCAGACATGAAGAAGCACACCTTCATCCACACAGGTGAGGGAAACAAGCGCCCAACAGGCCGTTAGCTGAGTGTCATCCTCACACGTGACGTCCGTCTGATGTTCTTCCTGCTCAGGAGAGAAACCACACGTGTGTAAAGTTTGTGGGAAAGGGTTCAGCCAAAGCTCCAACCTCATCACCCACAGCAGAAAGCACAGCAGCTACCGGCCCTTCAGCTGTCCCCACTGCCAGAACAGCTTCCAGCGCAGGGTCGACCTACAGCGCCACCAGGAGGCTCCGTGTGGCTATGGAGACACGTTCACTCAAGGCTGAGCCAACCAACGCCAAGGCTGTGATAAAAGCAGGAAGTGGTGGTGTTTCTGTGTATTAATACACAAATCTATGATTATTCTGTAAATATACATCAACAATGTAAAGCTCACACAAATAAACAACAGTTTGCTCTGGAAATGTTGTTCTAATGTTTGTATAAAAAGCCTCAAAAGTCAGTTTTGAATGATAATGGAATAATTTTAGGAATCTTCCAGGCAGCTACGGAGCTCTTACATGATTTCATTAGCTCACAAGTGCCCTCCAGCACCATCACTCCACCAGGTGACTCATTCGTGACTCCAATCACGAGCTTTAGTCCGGCTGTGTCATGTAAAAATGACCTTTTTTAGAAAGCTTTTAAAAACGTTTGATGGGTGCTTCTGTGGTGAATGGGTTAAAAACACTAACAGCCAACTCTGCACTTCCTCTAGAAGAGCTGTGGATGTCTCAACCGAGAGCTGGAGTCAGGCAAACCCAGGGGACAAAATGCAAATGAGAAGACTGACGTTCCGGCTACCGTTCTAAAAGCCTTAAAAGATAAAATCTCTTTTTGATTACCTGATTCTACTCTTCTGACAATCTGCAGCACATGTCTGATTGTCCAAAGATAATCTTACAAGATGTTCTTGCTGTGTGAGGTGGGTTAAGATCCTCTGATAGGAAACACATCAGTGCTGGATTGTCTTGGTCCTATTTTCAGGGTCAAGCATAAGTGCTGACTGTTGAATGTAATGTGCAGCCAATCAGAAAGCAAGGTGACAGAAGCACGCTGCAGGCTCCTTCTCCTCCGCCATGTTTGTTTACTCCAGTCACCTTTGATCTCCAGAGGTTTTGCAGGACGTCCTGCAGAGCTCAGGACACACACACACACACGCACACGCACACACACACACATTTGCAGCCTGGATGCAGTAGCGGTTACACTTACCGTTTCAAGATTCGACTTAAACTGAAACTGTTTTTTGAAAAGGCGACTAGCGACAAATCTAGCTTCTATTCTTGGTGTTCTGAAGGGCATTTGGACGTGAAAGCACATATCGTTCTCAAACTGCTGTTAGAGAGTCTAGTCCAGTCTAGTCCAGTCTAGTCTAGTCTAGTCCAGTCCAGTCCAGTCCAGTCCAGTCTAGTCTAGTCCAGTCTAGTCCAGTCCAGTCTACTCTAGTCTAGTCCAGTCCAGTCCAGTCCAGTCTAGTCCAGTCCAGTCCAGTCACTCCACATCAAGAGCACCGGGAGCCAATAAATAAATAAGTCTTAGCTAAACATGTTTTACATTTTTGTTTACCATCTGCTAAGCTGGTTGATTTATACATATGTTAGAGGTGATGAATGTTTGTTAGCTTTAACTGAATTAATTCCAAAGGTTTATCACTTGCAGATGAATATCAACAATCATTTCCTGTTGACTTTTATCAAGCGGCTCATATGCTATTTTACAGTCAAAATCCAGGATCTTGTGCATTTTACAGTGCTGACTGTGTTCTGAATGACGCTCTGCTACTGCAGCACCACAGTTTAGCTCGGTACCTGTGTAACTGACTGTTGTAACTTTATTATTATTATTATTAGTGATTTCATTATTTATTTTCAAATGTCAAGTAAAGTAGCTTTCCGGAGTTTTCCCTGTTAGAAATGACGTAGGATTTTTCAGAAATCCGTAAAAGTTATCATCTTTTTTTTCTAGGGTTAGGGAACCCTAAATAAACCCCGCCCTGCAGAGCTCCGCGTAATAGGAATAGTAATCGGATAAGGGCGATACTCCGGAAAAAGACTTTAACCACAGCAGCCATAATTAACGGGGTTAAAGGTGCAGCAAGAACGACATCTTGTGGTCAAATTTGTCCAAAACAAACGAGTCCGCTCTGAGCAACTGTTACCAGGTGCGGATCAGCACCAGAAGAGTCTAGATGGTGAGTGAAGACGAGTCATAAACAGTAAGTTGATGAAAAGAAAAATACATTTTGCTGTAATATTGAGTTGTTGGTATTTGAAAAAGCAGCTTGAGATCTTTTTAGAGCTGACTGTTGTTAACGAGCCCCCGCACCGTGAGAACAAACATCCCAGCTCTAAAGCCGATCTTCATCCGCGTACGTCACGTGACCGGGAAGCAGAAAATCCGTGGGTGTTTCTCAATGCCAAAAAACCTTGCCTTGATGTCTTGGCCCCGCCCCGGTTGCTAAGGAGATACATCATCAGGAGCCGCCAAGACGTGTTCCAGTGTTCATGTTCTACCGAGGCGTGTGTTCTCCATTTGTTAGCCGTTTAGCTAGCTGAGCAAGGATACACGGGGAGGTGTCTTGTAGCCTAGCCTTGGTCAAAAATTACCCACAATGCACCGCAGTATTTTCAAAAAGATGGCAAATCAGAAGCGGGCAGCTACTTCGGGGGCAATTTTCAAGTTTAAAAGTAAGTCATCTAGTTTAAATTTTTTTATCCAAAGAAGTTATCTATGGTTGGTTAGTTGCTTAGTACCATGCTTTCGTTCTTTTTAACACAGAAACAGTTTTGTTTACCTGTTTTGTAGCCACAGTTTCGCCGACGGCTGCCTGCTTCTTCAGGCTGACGCTGATGGTGGCGCGTCACTTCCTTCTCCGTTTATCTGCCCCGTTTTAGTAGCTTAGTAGTTGCAGCTTCGGTGGCTAGTGGGTAGTAACTCACTTATATTTTTAATTTAATAAACATATACACAATTTAAAAAGTAAAAGCCTTGTTATATATTTATATTGACACTAATACATGTAAAATATAACATTGTCTCCTGTGTCACGTGACGTTACGTGGCCGCTGTGGAAGTCACGTGATGCAAGTCTGTTCCAGTTAACCGTTTTCTTTGACCAAGGAAGGACAGTATCCTCGTAAGCAAGGCGCCTGGCCTCACAAGACATCGCCTCGCAGGGCCAGGCACCTTGACAGTGAGAAACACCCCATGTGTCAGGAGATCGTTTTGGGCCGCTGCTGTAAAAAAAGTGAGGCGCGAACCGGAAAAGCTTCTGCCGATCACAATTTGTCAACGAATTATGAAAGAACGGATAACGCTCGAAACACGCGGATTCTTCCTGATGTGAGAGGTGAGACTCCGCTTTGTTTTGGTTGTTTTGGCGTGGACATCATCCTAGCGTGCAATGTTCTGTGACTCTTAAAAAAACAGTAAAAACGCTGAAAAACGCTGGCAGCGAACGGCTTTACCGATCAGGAAACGGCTGGCAGCGAATGAGTTAATTCCTAGTTAGCACTGTTAGCTCAATGTTAGCCTCTAGCCTTCTTTAGCCGATATTTGCTTCTGGGCTGTTACGTTTAGGTTTTTGCCAGCATTTGCTGCTGGAACCAGGAAGTATGGAAGCAGGACGGATTGTAAACGAAGACCATGTCCCACTTTGGCTTTTTTAAAGGAGAAAAACTGACAAACCCACTGCCGGCAGAGAAGGAAACCTGCTTCCGTTTAACCTTCCTTCCAGCAGGCCTACCATAGAGCTCCGGGAGTTGACGTCACTTCTCCCGGCATGCAACAGTTCAAATCGAAATGGCGCCATATTGGCAGGCAGAAGCCGGCAGCTGGACTATTTGTTTTTGTCAGAAAACTCAATCAAACAGGAAATATGGTCGATTCCTGTTGTGCCCCAGGATGCAGAACAGACGCGGACGACATAAGGAATGAGCCGTCTACAGGATTCCCCAAGATCCGGAGCGCCGCAAACGTTGGATCATTGTAATAAAACGTGCTAGTGACCGGGCTGAAATGAAGCTGTGGGATCCCGAGAGTAAAGGTTTTCGCTTATGCAGCGACCGCTTCATATCAGGTACTTAAACCAACGTTTCCTCAACTGTGTATGGTATTTATTTTAAATGCTTTTATTACGATTCTTAGCAACAAGTAAACATC
>NC_091752.1:70552599-70587599 GCF_043380555.1 Nothobranchius furzeri
GTTTAAGATAACGTTAGCTTGATATGTTAGCTTCCATTGCTATCCTTGTTATCAGCTAATGGTGCGTTTGCTTTCTCCTCGGAAATTTTAACTTCCCAGTAGGAAAAATCAAATGAAAAAGGACGGCAAAAGGAATGAAGATACACAGTAAATTTAGTTCACAGTAAAGATGTTTGCTTCAGTTTAATTATCAGCTTATAAAACTACAAGGACGATGTTAAAATACACACAGTTGAATGTTATTTATCGTGATATTTATCAAATATTGTTATAAATTGAGAAAAATATATATTTAATTATAAAAGAGAATTAAAATATTAAACACTCAAAATTATCGAAAATTGGTACCGTTAAGTACCGGTATCGATTCCTAGGTACCGGGAATTAGTACCGGATCGATTCAAATGTCAAAGGTACCCATCCCTAGCGGGTGTCTTATGGTATAACCATCCCTGTGTCACTGAAGGAAATTCAGATGAGCCACAAAGCTGCGTAAACGGGACGGTAGCTGAAACTCCCGTTGACTTTATTTGCCAAATGCAGGAAAAGCCAAAGTGTCTGACGGCTGCAGAACCAGAGATGGCAGGTTCTAGTAGAGGTGTGAGCCTGCAGCAGCAGCAGACGTCGGGGGTCTCCAGCTCTGCAGCTGTACCATTGTCTTCGGCGAATCGGCCCGGCCGAAAACGGTTTATGATTGGTCAGTCCTCGTGCACATGTGCAGATTATCTTCTCTTTCCTTACTCCCGGAAGAACGGTTCAGAGTGCAAACGGTTTCTTTGTTGCTAATCTGTAGGGAATTTCTGGAAGAAAGGTCTAAAGAAAGTAGCCACGGGTCCTGAGAAATGTCGCTAGCAGGGTCCGAAATTAACACTCGCCACTCGCCAAATGCGAGTAAATTGCTCCATTTGGCGAGTAAATTTTTGAGCTCTACCTGCCACCTCTCGAGTAAATGTTTGCACCAAATTAGTTATGTTTATCAGTCATCTTCCATGGATTTCTGATACTTCTCCCGCCTGCATGCAACGTACACAAGCGTACGCGAAACGTGAACGCCGCATCCAATGTCATTTCCACCTATCCCATTCAATCAGTTTATCAAGTTAGCGGTTAGCTTCGTGTTAAAACTAGCGGTGAAATGTGGCGGTTTTTAACTGGAGTCAGCCAGCCTTCCAAAAGAAAACTCGTCGAACTGGAAGAAAAACCACCAGGACCAGTGGCAACCAGAAGATTTTGTGAAAAGTGGCGAACTGGAGATGGCGGAGTCGTGAGACAATGGCTACATTATGATGGCCACGTAGCGTTGCTGCCTTTCACAGACAACTGTCCCTCTGCATTCTTCAAATATCCAAAAAATGCCCGTACTTCCGACTTTGTCTTCTTTGAGGGATAATAAATGTCCCGAGTGCTGCCGTCTCCTCCTTTGGCCATTATTTCAGCTTTAGCTTAAAGAAAGTTTTGGTTGTAAACAACAAAGTGCGCATGTGTCGCTGGCAACTTCCAACAGATGATACGGTGGCTGGTAAGGGTCACCACGCCTACACCGCAGCCACAGTAACCCACCGAGATAATATAGTTTTTTTTAAAAACAAGACGGTTATTATTATTGTCAACTTTTTTACCGGTGTTTACCGCTACACCGGTTACCGTGACAACCCTAGCCCTGACACACTTTCAGATATTCTCATGGTGCAGCTGTGTTCTCCAGAGATCAAGGACTAGGACCCAAATGAGGCTGTAATGCTTTGGCCCACAGACGGTGTCAGAAGCAGGAGGCCAGACTTCATGGACAGAGAAAACAAGGAGTCTGACTAGATTTAAATGAAAGAGTTCATAAAAACATCTCTAAAAATAAATAAATAGTAAAAATGACAAAAGAGTTATTTTCCTTATTAATTGATGTTTTAATTATTTTGTCACTCTGTTTGGAATCAACATAATATAGAATAACATGCTTTAGGTGGATCTAATTTAGAATTTTGGCCGGTAGATTTTCATCATCTACCGGCCAACTTGGCCGGTGAGTAAAACATTTAATTTCGGACCCTGGTCGCTAGGTTTGTCGCTAGGCGCTGTTTGGAATAAAAGTCGTTGAGGGGGGGTCAAAAAGTCGTTAGGAACAGTGGCAACACTGCGTCTGACTGGCCTCCAAACCCAGAACTCTTTTTTTCCCATCTTGTATTTCATTTAAAACATAGCAACTTAAAAAATAAAATAAAAAGAATGAATACAACTTACAATGGAAAAGGAGCAGATAGAAGAAAATCTTACATGTAATCCGCCCCATTCACAGCCTCAGCAACAAACAGACAAACTCGCCAACAAAGATTACTGAGACAGCCACCAAGCAGCTTGCTGCTACGCAACTATCAATCCTTGGATGGAGTTTCAACACCTTAGTTCAAAATCATTGCTGATCAATACAGAAAAAATCAAATTAAAAGGAAAATACACTCAAGAGTATTCCATATAATTTCTTAACATTTAGGTTTTTACATTCTGTTTGAACATTATGATTGATTTGGCCTCTTTCATTACGTATTCCAGACTGTTCCATATCCCGACTCCGTATAAGGAAACACAGCACTCCAACTTTTTAATTCAAGTCAATTCAGTTCAAAAATACTTTATTAATCCCAGAGGGAAACTGATTGCTGTAGTAGCTCAGGATAATAATAATAATCAGGTCATCAAAGAGTTGTTGTATATTACAATGGCTGTTGGCAGGAAGGATCTCCAGTAGCGGTCAGTGTTGCAGCCAAACTGAAGAAGCCTCTGACTGAAGACACTCTTCCGTTGTCGGACAGTCTTGTGAAGAGAATGCTCAGGGTTGTCCATCATTTTCTTGATTCTCTGGAGAATCCTTCTTTGTACTATCTCCTCCAGCGGTACCAAAACTCTGGCTGAGTCCTTGAAAGGGCTTGGAGTTCCTCCATCTTGTTGGCCAGTGATCTCACATTGCCCATTATGATCGATGGAAGAGACGGTTTGAATTTCCTCTTTCTCTGTCTCCGTCCCGCTCCCGCTCTGCACCCATGCTTCTTGCGTTTTAGCTCATTTGGGATTTGTGGCTTCAGTCGAGGTATTATTTCAGCCTTTCCAATGTTAATCAGCTGCTCCCGGTTGTAAACCAGCTTGTTGCCATGGTTACGCATCATAAAAAATGCTCAGAGTGAAAAAAGCTAAAAAAAATATATATACAGCAGTAAAAATCCTCCAAGCTTCACAGCACCAGAAACAGAAAAGTAAAATGTCCAAAAAAAAACAGTTTTTCTTGAGAAACTAGAAGAAAAAATGTCCAAGAAAAGGCAAAACTTACATATAGTCAACAGAGCTACTCCAACATGCAGCCGCCCAGAGCAGCGCAGTTCCGGGGAGGGGGGGGGGGGGTTGGGGGGGGGGGGGGGGGGAGTCCTAAATCTAAGTTTTATAAATATCTCGTACACTTTTAAATTGTAGCAACTTTGTCTTTTTTTCTAATTTTATTTGAATATTTATTGGTAATGATTTTTTGTGAGTTTTATACATAAATTTTAATACGTTATGATCCACTAAATCTGGGAACTGTAATACTCTTAACTCAGCAAATAATGGACCGGTCGATGCTCTTTAACTACTCTGAGTAACAAAAGCGATCGTGTATGAGTTTTATATATTTATTGTTCCCCAGAGTTCAATACAATATGTCATATATGGTTAAATCAAGGAGTTATATACTTAATTTAATGCTTTTATACTTAAAAACGTTTTATTTTATGCAGTAAACCAATTGCTCTTGCTATTTTAGTTTTTACACCATTAACATGTGGCTTCCATGTACTATCTTCATCGATAATGACCCCTAGAAACGTGATTTCCTTCACTCTTTCTATTTGAACATTTCTATAGATAAAGACATGTCACTATTTGCTCCTCTTGTTCCAAATACCATGAACTGAGTTTTCTCAAAATTCAGGGATAGCTTATTGACATTAAACCACTGTTTCAATTGTACTAGCTCTGACTGAATTACTTCTCTCATATGTCCTAGATTGGCACCTGCATAAAAACTCTGCTCTAGGTCTCATGCAGGAGCCCGACTGCTGCACCCCCACTCTAAAGGTCAACCTACTCCAAGTTCCTACCTGACTTTACGGCTTAAAATATGTGCTGAATGAACATTATGTTTACATCAAATGTTTGAATAATCTGTGCTTCAATCAATAAACTCATGCACATTACAATAAGACACATAAGTGTTTTAAAACATTCATAAAACGTTCTCACAAAGGGTTAGCCATCTTTGTATCTGAAGGAAGGCGGGACGTCTGAGATGTTTTGATAAAGCCCTCAAATGCGTCAAATTCTGATTTGCCAAATGGATCAGCATTGTGGTTTTATTAAAACAGGAATTACTTCCCGATTAATTCAGTTTCTCGCGGACTCTCGAACCGGCCACTTCGGGAACAGCTGTTTTGAGACCACCCTATCTTTTGACCTCAGGTCAAAATCCCTTTGGCTCTTCTAAAGCCTAATTTATGCTTCTCCGTCAGCTCCAAAAGGGACAGACACACACGGACGGAGACATTTTGCCCTCATACTTCTCCGTCTCCTGGGGAGTGTTGCAAAGGACACCGGAGGGCGTTGCGCTGTTCTGTGGTATCCTGTCATGTATCTGGTCCAAGATAGAGGGTGTTTATCAATGTCAAGGTGCCTTGCCTTGCGAGGCGATGCCTTGCGAGGTAAGGCACCTTGCTTACGAGGACGCTGTCCTTCGTTGGTCAAAGAAAACGGTTAAATGGAACAGACTTGCATCACGTGACCGAGGCTCCCATAGCGGTCACGTAAAGTCACGTGACACGGGAGATTACGTTATATTTTATAAGTATTAGTTTCAACATAAATACTATATAACGAGCCTTTTCCTTTTTAAATTGTGTATATGTTTATTAAATAAAAAATATAAGTGAGTTACTACCCGCTAGCCACCGAAGCTGCAACTACTAAGCAACTAACCAACCATAGATAACTTCTTTGGATCTAAAAAACATTTTAAATTAGCTGACGTACTTTTAAACTTGAAATTTGTCCCGAAGTAGCTGCCGTCTTCTGATCCGTCGTCTTTTTGAAAATACAGCGGTGTATTCTGGGCAGTTTTTGACCAAGGCTAGGCTACAAGACACCTGCCGTGTGTCCTTGCTCAGCTAGCTAAACGGCTAACAAACGGAGAACACACGCCTCGGTAGAACATGAACATTGGAACACGTCTTGGCGGCTCCCGATGCTGTATCTCCTAGGCAACCGGGGTGGGGCCAAGACATCAAGGCGAGGCTCCTTGGCATTGAGAAACAGCCTGTGTGTTTTTTGTATATAAGAGACTTTTTAACAGACAAATTTGTCTCTCATCCTCCTCCATATCTTCATGCACTCGCCACCTCTAAACCCACGTTTCCTGTCGTTTCCGTCCACAAATAAAACACTTGCTGCGTATCTTTTCACTCCTCCAGTCACGGGGGAATGAAGCGTTCATGTTTTTAGAGTTTTTTCGCGAGGTATTCTTCAAGCTTCTCCAGGTCTGCCGCTTGTTTTTCTCGGATCTCTTGTTGCTATGTTTTTGAGGGCGCAATGGCGGCGATGTAGATGACAGCGGTGCCCTGACCAATCACAAGCCTGCGTTCTTTGTCTTGACGGACGGATGTTTAGAAAAGAGAGCTAGACTCCATCCGTCCCTGTGAGGGCTCTCCAGCAGGCCCGCAAGGAGGGATAATGGCGTTGCGTGTCTCCGCGCTGCCGCAGAAGCATGACTCAGGCTTAAGAGCCAACAACAACCTTACAGGCTCGACACACGGGAGGTAACAAACGACCACGATCAGCGAAATTCATCGTTGTTGCTTTTATTACCTCACACACGGGAGGCGGCCTGCGGCAGCGGCACAGTCGTCGACACGTTCGGTTCCATGGCGAAATCGAATCTTCCGTTGTTTTGATTGGCTGTGCCAGGTTGGAGGGAATTAAGGTTATTTAAGTGGTTCAGAGTTAAAAATGCGGTAGATATGATGTTTCACAAGGTGAACTAGATAAACTTACAAAAACGTTTTGCATTTGTTACCTGATGTGTTCATTCTGGCACCAACAATTTCCCACGCCGCGGCCTTTTTGTGAATATCTCTTCATTCTTTGGTAGAAATATTGTCCAGTTCTGGGAAATCCGTCACGGCAGGTATCAACTTCTCCTCCATGTTTGCTCGGAGATGTACGGAGCATCCTGCCCGCTCATTGGTCAGTGAATGAAACCTCCGTTTATTGGTCCTCGTCCGAGCGACAGCGATGAAAAGTTGAAAATATTTCAACTTTCTGGGATCGCGTCGCCGGGTCGCCTGTGCACGACACGTGCACAAGCGCAAAATTTCACGCACGTTTTTCGCGTTTTGCTTAGTAGGAGGGAGACCCGCGATTATCGCTTTGTCTCATTGAAAATGAGTGGAGGAGAGGCGATGTCGCCTCCCGTGTGTCGAGCCCATTAGATGCAAACAAGCATTCCAGCTTCCTGTCGTGACCTGGAAATATGTCAGACTAGACGGGACCTATCAGAGTTAATCCACGGGTTCCTGATACCGAGAGGTTCACTCCACCGGCAGTGTCCATCACGACCTCTTGATCCCCTGGATTGCACAAGAATCTCCACATGAGGGTGCGTAGACGTGGCACAGATTGCGTCGGATGGTTTTTACAAATAAATCTGTAGTTTACCAACAAACAGACACATTCTTTTACAAGCCAGACTCCACAAACTCTCTCAGATACTTAGGAAAGGTTCAGCTAAGACATCTAGCTTCCATTGCAGCACTCCACACATCATGATTAGTTTATGGAAATAGAAATAAATTCATTTTCATCAACTATCTACCTGTCTCTGTCTGAATTAACACAATGTGTGTTTTTGGTCCCCGAAGAAATAAAAAAAAAGGCCTGTATTTGATATAGCGCCTTCTAGAGTCCTGGAGCCCCCCAAGGCGCTTTACAACACAATCAGTCATTCACCCATTCACACACTCATTCACACACTGGTGGTGATGAGCTACGATGTAGCCACAGCTGCCCTGGGGCGCACTGACAGAGGCGAGGCTGCCGAGCACTGGCACCACCGGTCCCCCCGACCACCACCAGCAGGCGACGTGGGTTACGTGTCTTGCCCAAGGACACAACGACAGCGACAGACTGAGCGGGGCTCGAACCTGCAACCTTCCGATTACGGGGTAAGCACTTAACTCCTGTGCCACCGTCGCCCCATAAATAAAGCAGCTAGAATGTGGAGGATAAAGTATGTCATGGAGCAAAATTGTAAACAATGAGTCGTTTACATCTTACTTATGAACCATAGAAATCTGAAACATCAGTCTGATGGATTATTGGAATATTTTACCCAGAAGATCAGAACTTTTTATTGCAGGGATTAAGCAACACTTCGTATTAACTCCAAGGAAAGAGAGGGAGTCAGGTTTATAATAGTTAAGAAATTTATTTCTACATAATTTATACAAGACTAACTTTAACACTCTGTGTACTGATGGACTAAGGTGGAGTGAGACGTGATGAATGATGGTGTGTGTGGAATGTTATTCAGAACCAGCGGATCCAGAGAAGCATTTAGTTCTGAGTGGGAGTGAATGTTTCGCTCTAAGCTTTAGTAGGAGATTTATAACACACATGAGACGCCATCTGTCGGTCTACGTACCCCAGGGGAAGCCTCCGTTAGATCCAGAATGTCGAGGTCCTCTTGGACCCTCTTTGGTACCGAAGCCGGTAGAAAAGCAGCGGTGCCGACCAAACTAGTCTTGGAATGCTTCCAGGTCACGACAGGTTATCACTGGCGTCTCCGAGACCCTGAAGGGGTCGTGAGGTTCAGCTTTTATTCTGAAGGAACCGTTGCGGTCAGGTGTAACTGCAACAGATTTTATCCAGCTTGTCGAGGTTCTTTATGGCTGAAGAGGAAGTCCGGATGGCCGGTCCGAGACTTCTCCAGAACGCTTGAACCAAAGAAAAGGTGGCGTGGGATAGTTTTTATAATTGTCATATTTTGGTTTACTGGCGAATCAGAATGTGACATGCAGAAGAGGGTTCATACAAACACCACAGAAAACCACGCCTAGCCAGAAACAAAGGTTCTGATTGGATCAGACAAAAGGAAATGTGTCATGTGACTTTAGCATTACGTGTCTTTAGTGTCTAATAACATTGTCATTTCACAGACTGATTGAACATTGGGCTCACATTATTATTGGTAAT
Organism: Nothobranchius furzeri; assembly: GCF_043380555.1. NCBI lineage: Eukaryota > Metazoa > Chordata > Actinopteri > Cyprinodontiformes > Nothobranchiidae > Nothobranchius > Nothobranchius furzeri. Next base: position 70,560,862 of record NC_091752.1, read on the forward strand.
TAACAGTCATTGATTATGTATTTATCAGAATAGTTCTTGTCTTCGCTTGGTAACAGAGGTGAAGCAGTTCAGATGAGCAGAGTGCATGAAAGACCTTGGCCGCTATCTTATGTAGATTAGCCTGTCAGAGACTTTATGTCTCTGCTCGAGCAGGAGCAGCAGATCATGACCTTTAGGTCATAAACAGGACATTCACGACGCCACAAACTTTAATAGGTGCAAAATAAAAGAACTGATGTTTCGACAGATTATGTCTTCTTCAGAGTTACAGTTCACTGTTGTCTGAGATCTGTACACACACACACAGGTGCTGGCTGGTCAACTAAGCAAAAACGTGTTCTTCACTAGTCAAACAAGCAGGGGGAGGAGCCAAGTGCATACATTACCAATCAAAATGACACAATAAATTCATAATTAGCTCATCATTGACAGTAAAACATCCACCCGTGTGATAAGCAACACGTAGGGTCAGTTTAACCCTCTCAGGCTCTAAATAAGTTTGGATAAAAGGACGAACAACTAAGTCCTTCAGGGGTTCTTCTGAGTTAAGAAATGCTCATGAAACACACGTGTGGAGTAACCAGGTAGGTGTTAACGTTGCACATCTGCAACGCCTGCCTCCAGAGGGTTAATGCAAATAAATACAACAGAGATGAATAGCAGTGTATAACAAACACTGATGAAAATGCAACCACCCTTTACAGAAACACAACAGGCTCAGTCCATCATCAAGTCCATGTGGTTCTACTGTGTTACGGGTGTAGATCCAGAAAGCTTCTCTGCTTAAAACATGGTTAATGAAGGGTAACAGCTTCTATACCCCAAAATCTGAAAGCTTATAGCGCCGTGCCATGGCGTAATCAAGATTATCTGTACGCGTCGCTGTTTTATTTTCTGTAATTCGACGTTTAAGAGCTCATTATCTTTGGATTCTCCTTCCCAGTGTGCAAAGACCTAGCTTGGAGGCCCTACAGACGTGGTATTGACCGACGAACTCGACATAGACACGATCTTCACATCCACGTGACGCTGACGGTTTGTAGGGTAGATCTTTAAATATCCGTGTCGTTTCTAAACTTCTTTCTTAAAGACGAGAACTCACCTCTAAACAGAACTGCAGGACTGATCGGATGGCGAGGGCGGGTCCCGGGCGCTGCGGCGTCCGTTTGACTGAGTCGGTAAATAACTCTCTGGTCGTCCTCCTTAAAAAGGATCAAAGTGAAAAAACACAATCCTTCCTGTTCCTCCATGTTTAATGGTTTTGTTTCTTCTGTTCTTTAACATTAATGGACATCTGGTCCTTTACTGCAACTTTACGAGTTTATGAGTCACACCTTTACGTAGGTGTAGACTTTATTGTGAGAAAGGTTTCTCTCTAAACTGGAATTATTAGTAAATTTCCTTAATGTTTAAAAAAAACAAGCCGCATCTGCTGACTTCAGCTGTTGGCGCTGTTGCTTTGTTCAAACCAGATGAATAATTGCGTTTATCAAGATAAGACAGATACACGTTAATGTAAATCCCAGCCTATGTGAAGCACTCAGTCCCCCCGTACACGTTTGGTTACCTGTAATGTTATAGATGCACCACAGTCCTCCCATCAGACCGACTCCGATCATAAAAGCTGCAAAGACGATCCCCATCAGCGGCCCCGTTGGCACGCCAAGAGCTGGAAAACAGAAGGGGTAAGCATAACAGAGAGGAGGAGAACGACTCCACGAGGATACTCACCGCTGTCGTCTGTGTCTGCACGCGTCACCGGAGTGATGCTGAGTCTTTTGGTTCTTTGGCCAGCAGAGGGCAGCACTTTGGGCACAAGTGCACTTATGGGCCGGGTGACCACCATGGGTCTGGAGAGGTTTCTGATCTCACACTGAGCCTGGAAAAGGCAGGAGACAACGATCCCCTGTAAACGATGAGATTACGGAAGGTAGCAGGCACGGAAGAGGACTGGATGTGGCGGATTTTAGAGAACAGGTCCGGCAGCAAAGCTCTTGACTTGCTCAACTGTTTCACATGTTTTTGTAGCAAAGCTTTGATCGGGCTCAGTGAATGAAATGGTGTGGAAATAAAATGAAAAACTTTCTAAAAACGGAAGGAAAAAAAGTCTAACTGGGAAACGTAAACGTACCAGACGTCTACTCGACCACACCTTCATCATCCTGCATCCACACCTGCTTCAGTGGCCGAGTGAGACTGTGCCACGTTCAAGATTTGACGAAAATGGCCGTAAGACCATCACTTCAACAGAAAATGATGACGTTTAAAACACTGGCGTGACGTAATTAAAGGTTTTGTCTGACTGCGAAGAGAAAAGCTGCAGAAGGAGGACTTTAAAGGGATACTGTGCAGTTTAGCTTGCTTTTGGCACCCCCTAGTGTCCGTTATTAATTCACTGTGGTTAAACCGAAAATGAAACTTGTCTCCTCGCTGTGAGTTTGTCATGTTAACACCTTAATCTAACAGCTGAACTGTCTCCTTGGCCTTCATTAGTGACGCAATTCATCACTAAATCAAACAAATCAGCTGCGTTCGGGGTAGTGGACCGCCACTCTCAAGTTGCAAGCACGGTATCTTGGGGCGGTGGGGTCTGAGTGACATTTCATTAACTCTGTAAAGGGTCATTTTAGCACATGCTGGCTCTAAGTGATTCAAAACGTGCACAGCATCCCTTTAGAGAGCGTGTTTGTACCTCCGGTCTGGGCGATTTGGACACAAGTGGAGGAATTGGTATCCCGGCCTGGCAGGCATCCTTCACCGCTCCCTTGGTGGACTCCCGTCTGCTCGGGTCAGAGGTGCACAGGAGGAGGCTGCAGTGGAGGAACTGCATGGAGTCATTAAAGACTGGACGCAGGATGAAGCTAAATCTGATGGAATGAGCCTCTTCTTCTTTCAAACTCAGGGTCTCGTTGCTCATCTTTGAGCCTTTGTGATCTTTCTGAACGCTCTCCAGTTTTCCACCTTTTTCTTCTGTTTTCTCACCGTCAGCGTCGCTTTCACCCTTCTCGTCGAGGGTGAGCGACGGGTCTGAGGAGCAGCTGCTTCTTATCACCGTCCAAAAAGGAGTTTTTTTAGGGTCAGACAGAGGAGACACGAAGCATTTATCCAGGTGGACGGCTTCCGGGAGGGGGGGTTTGGCTGTGATCTGCTCGGGAACAGGTCGGACGGGAGAAAAAGACCCAGTGATCATGTCTGAGTCACAAAAACCCAAACACACGAAGCTGAGAAGCGTCGAGTCAGGGCGAACACAAACCTCCACAAAGACCCTGTGGTCAGCGGTGATGACGCACGGCCCGATCCACGTCTGCTCGTAGCTGTCCGTCACAAAGAGCTTCAGGTGAAGCACTGGTCCAGATCCCAGTCTGGGAACTGGGAGAGGTTCCGGACCCTGTTTTACACCTCGTGTGAATCGTCCAATCAGAGGAAGTGTCACACCGCCCTCATCATCATCATCATCATCATCATCAGAGTCGCTGGCAGCAAAGCAGCTGATCTGATGGAGAAGACAGAACGATCCCAGAACAAACCAAATGTAACTCAGAGAGACAAACAGAACATCTAAACGTCTCACCTGGATGCTGAGCGGCGGCTCGGCGTTCCGTTCTCCAGGCGCGAAGGTTGTTTGTGTTTCATTTTTCCAAAGCAAAACCTGATCAGAGAGAAAACGATCCGTTAAGTATGTGACTATTTTATTTCCCAGCACCAGATGCTTTGTTACTGAGCTGAGGCGGTAACTCCATACACATCCAGACCTGCTGAAGCTCAAACTGAGCATCAGAACACAGAAGAAAGGAGATTTGAGGAACTTCAAACGTGACACCACACCTGAGTGTCCCAGGACCTGCTGATCTTTTGGTATTTGAACCTACAACCACCTCTAGGGTCAGAGGTCAGACTGGTTCTAGATGATAGGAGCACAGCAGCAGCAGCAACTCAGATCAGCTCTAGTTCCTACCCAGGTCTGCAGGACCTCACCAGGTGGACTCCAGCAGCAGAAGACCACTCCAGGTGTTTCTCCTCAATCAATCAATCAATCAATCAATCAAATTTATTCATAAAGCGCTTTTCAAACAAAGTGCTACTCAAAGTGCTTTACAAAATGACCCCAGATTCCCATAACAGGTTAAAAACATTAACAGACATATGCAATCACACACACACACACACACACACACACACACACACACACACAAGTAAAAATTATATTTGGCTGAGCCCAGATGAGCCCAGTAAGGTAACGCAAGGAAACGCCATCAGAGGAGCCGTCTGCCCCGGCAGCATCAGGTCTTCCACACTAAGTCAGGGCGCTCAGTGGAGGGGGAGCATAGACCCCCACCTCCACTCAAACACTACCTATAGAGCGCCCAGGAAGCTACAGTCGACCAACGCTCCCGGGGCAGAGGGCCCCCACAGAGGAAAGACTGGATTAAAATGAGTAAAAATATAATAAAAGAGCTAATATAAATGACAAAAATTAGAAAATAAGTAATAAATAAAATCATATAGACAGTAAAATAATAATTTAAATAATGAAACTGTGCTAAAATATAATTATATAGAACATGCAAAGCAAGTAAAGTATAATCATGTAAAACGAGAAATAAAACTGTAGAAAATATTTAGATAAAAGCTAACCTAAAAAGATGGTTCCTGAGCCTGGACTTAAAAACATGAACATCCTGTCAGCTAAGAACAGCAATCTGAGGCGACCATTCCCAACGGATCACCGGAACTGGACCAGAATGACTGGAAAACCCTTTCCTGGTCTGGTGAGTCTGGATCTCAGCTACAACCTCGCCCTAACCCATCTTCTGGGTCACAAAGAAACTGTTTCTAGAACATGACCAAGAGTTTACTGGACTCCAACGGAGTGACCAGATCTCTCCAGTCCAGAACCTTTGGGACGTGGTGGAGCAGGAGGTTCTCATCCCAGATGGAGCAGCCATGTCAGGATGGAGCAGGCTGGAGATGGTTCTGAATGGTTCTACCCAGTGCTCACAGTGTGTGCCTAGTAAAGTGGTGAGTGAAAGCCTCTCAAAACCACCCTGGTCTCTTGTTAGAGAACGATTTCCTCCAATTTTCTGCCTCTAAACTGTGATTTTCTCTCCATTAATTTGCTTCTGTGCAGAAAAAAGAATTTGATGGTTAAACTCATCCGACCTCTGGTCAGGATGACATCAGTCAGACGAGGGCAACGAGCACACAACCAGTGGCTTCCTGTTACCATCACTTTGAGAAGAAGAAAAAACCAGCACAGCGGTTAACCCGGTGCTCAAACACACATCCAGAGCTTAAGACCACATTTCTTCACGTCGCAGAATCAGGTGTGAATTTCTTTGTTTTCATCAGATGTCGACCGACAGGTGTGAGAACGAATTACATCACTTCCCTCGTTGTTTCCCCTTTTTTAGGGAATATTACAACCTCAGGTTTACAACTTTTACTAAACTTACACGCGCTGACGAAGACCAGGAGGCAGGAGCACATTCCACCGGTCCTGGAACCACTGCCGTGCCCCCGTACGTTACAGGATCCATCCTAAGGTTCTTTAAGTGGTTTTTTTGTGTCTTAATGGTCTTGGGCCCTCAGACCTGCTTTTACCACGCGAACCCTCGCAGCCTCTACACTCCCATGGCAGCCCTCTCCTGGTCATCCCTAGGGTCAGGAGGTCAGGACACCTACGCACGGCGAAGCATCTTTCCAGTTTTATGGCCCTCGCCTCTGGAAGAACCTCAGGGAAACAGGGAATGTCCATGTTTTTAAGCGCAGGTCTAGACCCACCTGTTTAGCATAGCTTTGAGCTGATTATAATTTATTATAGTTTGATTATTGGCTTTGCATATTTTATTGATTACATTTTCACACAATTTAATTCCGCATCTTATTTGAATATTTATTATAATCATATTTATTTACTTACATTTACTATTATATTAGCTCCAGTTAGTTTTATTTGTGGTCTTATATGAATCTCTCTTCCAGTGTTTCCTCCATGGGGGCCCTCTGCCTTGGGGGCGGTGGTCAACTGCTGCTGCCCGGGTGTTCTCCGGGTCGTGCTTGGGTGGAGGTGGGGTCAATGCCCTCCCTCCCCTTCGCGCCCTGGGTCGGTACCTCGGCTGCTGCTGCCAGGGCAGATGGCTCCTCTGATGGCGTTTCCTTGCCCTACCGTGTCCGGCTCATCTGAACTCTGCCCAGTATCGTTTTTACTGATGCTCTTCAGTGTGTGTGTGTGAGTAGCATCCTTTGTAGGAAAAGCGCTTTATAAATAAAGTTTGTTTGCCAACGATGAAGTCGATAAAACTTCAGATCAGGAAATAAAAGATAAAAAGAAAAAAAATATTTTTTACTTCTGATACTGTGGCTACTTAATTGAGCCACTAGTGGTTACCAAGGTAACCTTTTTGTGCTACTTCCAGCAGCTTTAACATTTCTGTAGATATTAACTCTCTTTCTTACACAATTTAAACATCAAAATGTAGAAATTTTGTTTCACCTTAAATCGTGACAAAGCTAATATGGAATTTCAGACAGTAGCTGCAGCATATTAGTCTGCAATGTATCTAGTTACACCTTCTGTCTTTGGATTTAACCTGACACTCAGAGTTAGAAATATAATATAATATGATATGATATACAGTAATATAATATAATATAATATAATATGATATGATATGATATGATATGATATGATATGATATAATATAATGTAATATAATATAATATGAAATGATATGAAATGATATAATATGATATACGGTAATATAATATAATATAATATAATAATATAATATAATGTGATATGATATGATATGATATGATATGATATAATATAATATAATATAATATAATATGAAATGATATGAAATGATATGATATGATCTACGGTAATATAATATAATATAATATAATATAATATAATATAATATAATATAATATAATATGAAATGATATGATATGATATACGGTAATATAATATAATATAATATAATATAATATAATATAATATAATATAATATGATATGATATAATATAATATAATATAATATAATATAATATAATATAATATAATATAATATAATAAAATATAATATAATATGAAATGATATGATATGATATACGGTAATATAAAATAATATAATATAATATAATATAATATAATATAATATGATATGATATGATATGATATGATATAATATAATATGATATGATATGATATGATATGATATGATATAATATGATATAATATAATATATTATGATATGATATGATATAATATAATATAATATAATATAATATAATATAATATAATATAATATAATATAATATAATTTATGTTCGAACATAAGGATACCCATCGGTACACCTAGCAGCTGAATGTGCTGGACACCCGAGTGAAGAGAGGAGCTTCAACTGATCACCACCTGGTGGTGAGTTGGATCAGATGGCAGGGTAAGATGCCGTGTAGACCTGGCAGACCCAAACGCATAGTGAGGGTCTGCTGGGAACGCCTGGCAGAAGAACATGTCAAGACGGTCTTCAACTCCCACCTCCGGCAGAGCTTTGACCGCGTCCCGAGAGCAGTGGGGGACATTGACTCAGAGTGGGCCTTGCTCTTCTCTGCGATTGTTGAGGCAGCTGTTGCTAGCTGTGGTCGCAAGGTCGCCGGTGCCAGTCGTGGTGGCAACCCCCTTACCTGCTGGTGGACACCAGAGGTTCGGGGAGCCGTCAGGCTGAAGAAGGAGGCCTACAGGGCGTGGCTGGTCTGTGGGTCTCCAGAGGCAGCAGACGGGTACCGGATAGCAAAGCGGGGTGCAGCAGTGGCAGTTGCCGAGGCAACATCTCGGGCGTGGGAGGAGTTTGGTGAGGCCATAGAGAAAGACTCGATCGGCTCCAAAGAGGTTCTGGCAAACTGTCTGGCGCCTCAGGAGAGGAAGACAGCAACTCGCTCACACTGTTTACAGTGGGGATGGGGAGCTGCTGATGTCAACTGGGGCTATAGTCAGATGGTGGAAGGAATACTTTGAGGAGCTCCTCAATCCAGCCTACGCTCATTCCGAGGAGGAACCAGAGCCGGGAGACCTGGGGATGGACTGTCCGATCTCGGGGGCAGAAGTTGCTGAGGTAGTCAAACAACTACACAGCGGCGGAGCCCCGGGGGCGGCTGAGAGTCATCCTGGGTATCTCAAGGCTATGGATGTTGTAGGGCTGTCATGGTTGACACGTCTCTACAACATTGCGTGGTCATCGGGGGCAGTTCCTGTGGAGTGGCAGACCGGGGTGGTGGTCCCCATCTTTAAGAAGGGAGACCTGAGGGTGTGTTCCAACTATAGGGGGATCACACTCCTCAGCCTCCCTGGAAAGGTCTACGCCAAGGTACTGGAGAGGAGGGTCCGATCGATAGTTGAATCTCAGATAGAGGAGGAGCAATGTGGTTTTCGTCCTGGCCGTGGAACTGTGGACCAGCTCTATACCCTTGCAAGGGTGATGGAGGGGGCATGGGAGTTTGCCCAACCAATCCACATGTGCTTTGTGGACTTGGAGAAGGCTTATGACCGTGTCCCCAGGGGCACCCTGTGGGGGACGCTCCAGGAGTATGGGGTGGGTGGCTTTCTGTTAAGGGCCATTCAGTCCCTTTACCAGAGGAGCGTGAGTTTGGTCCGCATAGCCGGTAGTAAGTCGGACCTGTTCCCAGTGAGGGTTGGACTCCGCCAGGGCTGCCCTTTGTCACCGGTTCTGTTCATCACTTTTATGGACAGAATTTCTAGACGCAGCCGTGGTGTGGAGTGTGTCGAGTTTGGTGGCAGGAGAATCTCGTCTCTGCTTTTTGCGGATGATGCGGTCCTCCTAGCTTCATCCAGCTCTGACCTTCAGCTCTTGCTGGGTAGTTTCACGGCCGAATGTGAAGCGGCTGGGATGAGGATCAGCACCTCCAAATCTGAGACCATGGTTCTCGACCGGAAAAGGGTGGCTTGCCACCTCCGGGTCGGGAGAGAGGTCCAACCTCAAGTGGAGGAGTTTAAGTATCTCGGGGTCTTGTTCACGAGTGAGGGTAGGAGGGATCGGGAGATCGACAGGCGGATTGGTTCGGCGTCTGCAGTGATGCGGACGCTGAGCCGATCTGTCGTGGTGAAGAGGGAGCTGAGCCAGAAAGCCAGGCTCTCGATTTACCGGTCGATCTACGTCCCAATCCTCACCTATGGTCATGAGCTTTGGGTAATGACCGAAAGAACGAGATCGCGGATACAAGCGGCCGAAATGAGTTTCCTCCGTAGGGTGGCCGGGCTCAGCCTTAGAGATAGGGTGAGGAGCTCGGACATTCGGGAGGGACTCGGAGTAGAACCGCTGCTCCTCCGGATCGAAAGGAGCCAGTTGAGGTGGTTTGGGCATCTGGTCAGGATGCCTCCTGGACGCCTCCCCGGGGAGGTGTTTCGGGCATGTCCTGCCGGCAGGAGGCCCCCGGGTCGACCCAGGACACGTTGGAGAGGTTACATCTCCAATCTGGTCCGGGAACGCCTTGGGGTCCTGCCGGAGGAGCTGGTGGAGGTGGCTGAGGAGAGGACGGTCTGGAGCTCCCTAGTTGGGATGCTGCCCCCGCGACCCGGACCCGGATAAGCGGAGGAAGACGACAACAATAATTTATATTATATTATACTATATTTAAAAAATATAAAATGTAACTGACTAATTTTGAAAATGTCGTAACAGCTCAATAACTCAAACCGTTGCTATGGAAACTCTTCCAGGTTTTTGGTCCGTTTCCAAGCGTCTCATAATTTTCTCATGAGCTCTATTCCCAACCAAAGACTTCACTCCACTAAACCTTTTAAACTTACGTAAATGTTAAACGGCCTGTATTTGACATAGCGCCTTCTAGAGTCCTGGAACCCCCCAAGGTGCTTTACAACACAATCAGTCATTCGCCCACTCACACCCTGGTGGGGATGAGCTACATTGTAGCCACAGCTGCCCTGGGGCGCACTGACAGAGGCACCACTGGTCCCTCCGACTTTCACCAGCAGGCAAGTGGGGTTAAGTGTCTTGCCCAAGGACGCAACAACAGCAACAAACTGAGCGGGGCTCGAACCTGCATCCTTCCGATTATGTGGCGAGCATTTAACTCCTGTGCCACCATCGCCCCACATGATAAAGACACAAGTTGTGCAAAGTAAAAAAGATAATATGAAGGAAAGCAAAGAAATGAAACAACTTCCTGTTGACGTCTCTTATCTCACCCTGTTTTCGTACAGCACCCCTCTGGGACTGTCCACAGGGACGGCCTCGGTTCCACAGAAAATGACAGGTAACGTCAGCAGGAAGTGGCTCCCGTTAGCCAGAGCCTGGCATCGGTGATCCTGCAGAGTCACGGCGGCAACAGATGAGCCCTGAAAGAAAGAGCTGACCTCAGTGAGTCTATTAAACACCATAGCTGTAGGGTTCATGTCAAACCTGAACGTCTGCCTCCGGGTTGAGACTTTATCTGTGATGAGGCTTGATAACAGATCACCAGTTTGTCTCCAGACATTTAATTTTCTGAATGTTGATGACAGACTGTAAATAAACTAAACACTGATATAGTCTAGTACACTTTATAGAGTTGTAAGTGTAAGTCGTTGTTTTATTCCCCAAAACTCAGCATTTCAGACTCTTCTTCAGCGGTTTACACAGACTATATATCTCTTTCTCACCTCCTAGGACCCTGTGTCCACTTTATGTATTCTTTACTATATTTATGCACGATATTGACTTTAATTTTAAAATGTCTTTGTTTTTTTGTTTTTTGTTTTAGGATACATGACAACATTTTTATTTAATTTTACTTTTATTGTATTTTAATTTTTGTAATTTACAGTCTCCTAACCCGTAATAGCTAGATATGTTTTTCTTTTTGATCACACCAAACACAAGTTTGGGTCCCAGGAGGTTAAACAAGTAACGGTTCTGTGGTTGATACAAAACATGTTTATGAAGTTCTAGACATTTTCAGTACCTTCCATATTGAGTCACTTCAGGGCTCTGTCACTTTAAGGGAAACAAGCTGCTGCCGGCCACGCCCACTGGCCCTCTGATTGGCCACTATGAAGTGGGAAGCTTGGATTGGATCTTCATATCAAGAGCAGATGCTTACCTAACCGTCAACCAGTGGTGGTTCTGTGCCCATTTTCCTTATTGTGATGACATAATAAGGGACTTTTTCGAACGGCTCATAAAGGCCATATGAGTCCTAACCCAAACCAAACACTCACAGAAAATGGATGGATGGTTTTAACTTACATTTGGAGGAGAGACCCGCTGTGCCTGACAACCCGAGCAGTCCCATATATGTCATAAAATCTGGCTGCCACCAAGGAGCTGTTATGGTCTACATTTTTTGAAGGCAAGAAGGAGTGGCTAAAATTGCAGTTCCACCCTCATCCACTAGGAGCTGGCAGGAGAAGTGAGCAAATCCTCATTGATCGAAATATGACGTGCTGGTGTGGCGGCTGGGTGTCTGACAGAGGATCATGCTCTGCTGGTCCACCGCCGTGAAAGATCTACGAGTCCGCCGTTCTCGTCTCCGGTCGAGAGCGCGACCGTGAGCCGAGACCCTGAGCCACGTGCATTGGCAACGGCGGACTCGCGGCTCTTTCACCGCGGTGGACCAGCGAAGCCCGATGTCCTCGGTCAGCTGACCTAGTTATGATTCGTTACTAAGGAGGCCGGAGGTGCCTTCATGTTTGAGTTGTTGTTCCACATTTTCTCGCTAAAAACGCCTGGAAAAACTCTGTTGGCTTCGCATTAGCATGTAGCTAAAGTCCCACTGACCTCCGACCGTGGAGACTGAGCTGATCTGGTAGGCCAGGGCTCCCGGTCGCAGCGGTCGGACTCTGCTCGTAATTTAACAGTTCCAGTCCATATTAGATGTCAGCAGGCGAACAGCATGTCTGTCGGCAGTGCGGGTGGGCTACCCCGCGGTCCTGTTCAAGTCTTAGCTTCTTGGGTTAGCTAAGTTAGCTAGTAGCTGCTTTGGTTTCATTTGTTCCAACCCTGTTCCAAACGTAACAGCCCCACCCTCAGCTCCACCTCTTTTCCCATTTTTGGATTGTTTGGGTGTGGCTCGGTCAAAAAGAACCACCCATCCCACCCCCCGGCGGAGCGAAGCCATGGCCACAACTCATAGCCAGGGTTCGGTTCTGGGGTGGATTCTATGGTTGGTCATTGGACAGCACTAAGAACAATGAGAGCAAGCAACAACGTGACGCATCAATGGCTACAGAAATCAGTCACCAGGGCAGTCCACCAGCCACCGTCGAAGAAGAAGATGAAGAAGAACTTATGGGAGCATTTAGACCTGTAAGGTTTGTCGATCCACGGTCACACTGAGGAGTCCTCCATCACAGCTCACAGTCAGACTCTTGGATCCTGATGGGAGAAGACACAGACACAGTCAGTGTGAGCGAAGATCTGCAGCCTCAGCTCAGAGAACAAGTAGAAACCATAGAAAGGCCTTTTATTGGTGCTGCAGACCTGTGAAGATGTTGAATCCATTAGCTGTAGAACCCAAACGGCCCACCAGCGTGAGACTCAGAAACAACAGAGTCGAACACGTGGAGTCAGTATCACAGAGGCGGTTACCACGGCAACAGAGCGTTTGGGCATCACTCTCTCCATCAGAAATATGAAAAATTGGTTTGGAAAATTTGAAAACATTCCCAACTCCTAGATCACGGCAGGATATTTTCCACTTACGTGCTGGGAAAGCCGGTGTCAGATTTAACAAACATGAGATAAAAGCACCAAATGATGTTTGAAAGTGTTTGTGTGAACGAACGCTGAGACCAGAGCAGAAATAATTCCATAACACCCGAACCCGAGTCTCTGAGATGAGTTCAGGGTCCGACTGCTACTCTCCTGAAGGACCGCTGTTGAAGCAAGGCGCTACCAGACTTCTGTGTCCACCACTGACCTGCTGTTCCCTCGGGGTCCAGCAGCTTCAGACCCCTGGGACGGGTGGGGGGCCAGGTATGCAGCGCTGCAAGAAACAGAACAGGAGCTGGAAGGAAGTAAAAAATCGGATATTTTGCCATCAGTCAGAAACATTATTGGTCACCTTTAACCGTCTGGTGGCAGGCTCTAAGAACCACGGCGACAGAGAGACGTACCTGTCCTGTCGTCTGCCAGCTGGATCGCAAACCGATTGGCCAGGTCAGCCTGGGTGTATGAGGTCACCTGGGTGTAGCCACTCCCCCTGGCCCAGAGAAGAAGATCAGAAAGTGTGGACAGCTCCGAGTCGAGGCTGGTGGACACGGTTAGGCCAGGCTCGGGTGGAGACGGTGGAGACACCCTGCTGGAGGACTGGGAAGACAGAAGGTATAAAGTACACAGAAGGACCACCTGGTACAGTTAAAAAAATGAATTTAAGTTCTTCAGTTTGTGTCTTGGAAATAAGGAATGTGGACCATACATGAACAGAGAGGTGACCCCGGACACCACGGGCTTTAATGACCCACTGGACCGGCGCCGAGCTGCCGAGAATCAACACAACCTTGTGGTTCTCCGGAGTCTCCACCGAGGGAACAAGGGACACGATCACCTCCGCCTGCAGAGAGCTGAAGGAGATGAAACAAGGACGTGTGGACGCCTGGACAAGAGCGATCATTTAATCTGGACCCCACCAGGCTGGAGATCCTCACCCACAGAACCTGGAACCTGCTGAACGGAGCTGGATCACGTGGATCTCAGGAGCATCAGCCTCCGTAGGACGGACACAGCCCTTCGCCTCCTGAGTCTGCAGGTCAGAGATCTGTGTGGTTCTGGAACAGAGGGGCAAAGGCTGCAGCCGGCACTCAGCGGGGAGCGATGGATCTGTGACGTCAACGAGATGTTTCACAACATGAATTTAGTCTCAAAACATCTTTGATTTGCTGTGAGGATGTGAAGTGACCAGGATGAGAGCCGGTTCCAACAAATCTGATCCTCCCATTGGAGGTTTTCCAGACGTGGGAAGACCCAGAACGAGCTGGTGGGAACTTTGGATCCTCCCGAAGAAGCTGGGGTGTCACCATGGAAACAGGAGCCTGGACTTCCCACCTGGACCTGACCTTGGATAAGCAACAACAACGCATGGCAGGAATGTTCCTGGTGCCTCACCTTCTCCCAGTCCAACATAGACCCGGTCGCTATGCCTCGTGTGCATCAGTGATGACAGGTTGCCATGGTGCCTCAGAGCCCAACGGTGCAGAGCGTGGAGATGAGAAGGTAAGGAGTGGACCGTCTGGACCCGTACAATGAGATCATGTGACTGGACACTGGAGTTTGTGGACACCTACAGAGGGTTTAATTTAAATATGCTTCTACTGCAGAAGGACGTCTGCAGCTGTCTCTCCACTCTGACCTGAACTGATACTGGGAAGCTGGGGGGAAGCTGCTCAGATTCCAGTACCCAGCTGACTGGGAGCTTGGAGCTGAGCACCAGGTGGACGGTCCTAAGAGGGGACAGCGATGAGGACAAGGGTCTCAGCAGCACCGTCATCTGTGGACAGGACAAGAGAGGAAAAGTCATTAAAGTGGACACCTTGCTGATGCGTGTTTGTGGCTTTCAGGTGAGACCCGTCACCTTCACCTGAAGGTGGATGAAGTCAACCCTGCGAACGAGTCCAAAAGGAACAAGACCAGGATCTCAAGCTGCTCTCTCTCTCTCCTACTTGGTTTATGCTTGACGCATTCACTTTCCGCGCGGTGATGCGGCTCGCGGATGGAACGCGCTTCACAACTCGCAGCGTTTATGGTTCATGCGGCTCGTCTCTGCGGTGAGCCAATATTCTCCCAAACTGTAGGGGGCAGCATGGAGCTCTACGGCATGCATCCAACACTACACCATAGTAGAAGTAGAAATTACTGTTTACAACACGGCATTCCAGCATTTTTAACAGCGTCCTCGTCTTTTCCGACAGTGCGAGCTATTTCTCTCCAAGAATTATTAACATGTTGATCACGGTGATCTCTGAGAGCTGAATCATACAAATGTCTGTATTTACGAACCTCTGCCATACTAGTTCTTGCCGGTCCGCCATGTTTTTCCGCGTCCGTCCGTCCGTCCGTGTGGTTAGAAATTTTCCGAGGTGCGCGTTGCGGAAATTCTGGGCCGTGCGGAGGCGCGGCGGAGGGGCGTGGTTGTTAAAATGACGCAACTTTTCCACGCGGAGCCGCGCGGACCTCGCGGACGCGTCAAGCATAAACCAACCGTCACACACACACACACACACACACACACACACACACACACACACACACACACACACACACACACACACACACACACACAGCCAAGCAGCCCAGTCATTCTCCTAATCTGGAAGCAATTTGTTTGCTTTAGCTTAGCATAAACAATGCAAGTGAATGGTAACAGCTAGCATTTCACATGGAAGTCAGGAAAATGATTCAACCATGATCCTATTTTTTGTTGGTGAGCTCAGCAATCACACCAACTGTAAGTTGAACCAGTTAGACACGCAGAGGAAATACAGGTGCCAGTTTGGACTTGGGACCATCGTGACAAAGCAGTGCTGTAAGCTGTCTCCGCAAGGCCCGTGGACACGGCACAGGGCCCCAAAACTCACCGTCCACTGTTATTAGGGTCAAAAGTTGTAGATTTAATGCTGTAAACTTGGAAATGACTATATCCGGCAGACGTCACACCACTAGGTCAAGTCCTTGTGCCTTGCAGTGGTGGCTTACAGTAGTGCTAGCTGTTACCATTCACTTACAATGTTCATGCTAAGCTAAAGCTAGCAGCTGGTTACAACACTTTTTTCACCCACTTATCTAACTCTGGGGAATATGGCAACAGACTAAAATTCACTTTGGGGTAAAATTTCCCTTTAAATAAATTATTCAAAACAATTGAAGGCTTTTTCTGTGAAACTGGTGACAGAAAAACAAATTTTGGATTGAAACCAACAAATAAATCATCTGTGGAGTCCAGCTATTCCTGTACGGCTTTTAAAATGACGGGTTACCTTGTTCCCAGATCTCTCTGTAACCCTCTCTGAAGCGATGACGTGTGTTTCCTTGTTCCCTTGCTCTCTTGCAGCACAGCCCCGTCCCACCTGGAACCGCTCCAGCAGCACCTGAACGGGATGCTGCGCCTCCATCGGATCGGCTGAGGAACACTGACCCTCCACGCTGTGAGCTGAGGAGGATGAGGAGCTGGAGTCATGAAATATGAACAATTGGACCCATAATTCCATTTTCAATTCAAGTTTATTTATAAAGCGCCAAATCACGACAAGAGTCGTCTCAAGGACCTTCACATAATAAACATTCCAATTCAGGTCAGTTCATTAAGCCAATCAGAAATAATGTTTCCTATATAAGGAACCCAGCAAACTGCATCACTTAATCAATTTCCCTCTGGGATTAATAAAGTGTTTTTGAATTTGAATTGAATTGAATTGAATTTACAGCAATCCTCATACTAAGCAAGCATGCAGCAACAGTGGAGAGGAAAACTCCCTTTTAACAGGAAGAAACCTCCAGAGGATCCTGGCTCAGTATAAGAAATTCAGAAAAGGAAATTGCTGTCAATCACCTGACCTGAACGGCATTAAATTAGTCTCCCAGAACAAAGTAAGGATTCATAATCGACATGACTAAAGTAATTGTTTATAGTTAATTATGTAAAATGATAAGGACTTATGGTATTGAGGACTTATGCAAACATAATTTAGGATGGTGTCTGCAAAGGGATTGGATGAGCTGGATGAGCAGGAATATGGAGATTATTTTATTTAGTAAACGGTGCAGAAAATGTAAGAGTTTTCATTCTTTTGTTTGTAAACACTGTTTGATTTTCATTTTGGGTTTTTCTGAATGAAAAAAAGAGAAAAATAAGTAATAAACAAGAAAAAAAACACTGCTGACTGGAAGCAGAAGGCCGATCTCATGTTTTGCTTCAATGCTCGTCGATTTCCCGGAACACTTTTCGGTTTGATACTCTAAATAAAAATGATTTCCTGAACTTGCAGCCTTCAGTGGCACTCTGGTGAAATCCCTCTCACCTGTTAGCGTGTCGCAGAGCAAAAGCAGGCAGAAAACTCTCCATCGACCATCAGACAGGAAGGGCATGATGCAAAAGGGCCGATGAGATGGAGAACTAACCAATGCAAAGAGACCCAGTTTAGCAGTTTCACGAAGACAACCCTCCATACTTCTACTGTTATTTCTCCTAGACTAAACCTGATGCACTCCTACGACCAATAAAAACACCAGTCATGTGTGTGTGTGTGTGTGAGATGTGCAGTGTGGATGAACAAGGAACAAAGTGCCAATGACCAGAAGCCATGCATAATCTGGATGTTGAACGGTGCTCCGACATTCGTCTCTGTTATTTTGCTCTAGCTAGCTCAACGACGACATTAGCAGCTCAGGCTAGCATTAGCAGTAGTTTGTGCTAGCGTTGTTCTGCAGTTAGCGTAATAGACACGTAGATTTAAGAATGTGTCTTGTTTTTTACATGTTCAACACTTTTGTAGTGTTGATGTTTCATCTCCAGAAATAACACAAGCCTGAACGTCTACCACCATGTTGCAATTAGAGGCCGACCGATGTGGGTTTTTAAGGTCAATACCAGTTTTTTAAAAGTTTGTTGCCAATGGCTGATGTCTAAAGCTGATTATTAAGGTCGATATATGTATATATATATGTATATTTATATATATATGTATATTCATATATATATATATATATATATATTTTTTTTTTTTCCCGTGGCCTGTCTGGGCGAAGATGTGTATCAGCACAGATAGACCCAGGAGAGTGGAGGGGTCCAAGACCACACCTGACAAACACAGTCACACCACATACAGCCAGAGACTTACACAAATGAATGCTAGACCCCCACTCACGCTCCCCATACACACCCTATTCACTCTGGTCCCTGTACTGCTGCACAGAGGTTGCTGCACAACCATCCCAGGACCAGATGTAGCCCCGTTCTGCTGGGGTGATGATGAGCAGGCACCTCCATCCACCACCGAGCAAAGCAACCCACCACCCCAGAGCCCAACCAGAAGGTCAGCTCCCACTCCTAGCCTCCAGCTCCGGGTAGCCAAGAGAGGACAGAGGTGTGTATAAAGGCTGATATAAATACGTTTTAGCAGCACATTGACTGTAAAAGACAGCTGAACGCTAACTGTGTGCAATCTACATTAAGCCAATAAATCTCTTAAGATTTATTGATAAAACAAACTCAAAACATTTTTTAAAAAGTGTGTTTATTCAATCTAGTGGCAGCGGTTGGCCACACAAGTGCCAGATTTTTTTTAATCGCCTTTTAAAATTATTTTGGACGATGACCGAAAAAGAAAAAATGTAATATATCACCCGATACATCGGTTAGGCCTCTAGTTGTAACGCTAATGGTTAGCTTCTACTAGCTGGATGTGCTCTGCTCTCTCCCGGCGGTTAAACATGGATGAGTCTGTCAGAGTAAATTTTTCCCGTGACCTAAGAAACACTAGCTTTTTCCGACCCGAGCGTTTCCCCGTCTACGTCCTTTCTGCAGCCAGTGAAGGAAATAGATCTAGAGGACTATTTTCACGTGAAACCTGATAGTTTTTCAAAAAGAACAAGTATCAAGCAGCTTCTCCGTGAACCTCACCCTTAAAATTTCAGCTGAAGTAACCACACAGAGTTCAACTCAAAACCATCTGATCTCTGCTGTACTCAGACTAGCTGTTAGCTCATCAATACTTGAATTCAATTCAGTCTGATTCTGTCAAATTATGTACTTATGATATTCTTAATGTTCTGTAAATAGTATTTTTCAGTGTCATAAAACTTTCAGAGCTCAACAAATGCACAACAAATTTGTACAAACAGAAAAACAACATTCTAAGTTTTTTAAACTGACATAAATTCATGATTTTTAATCATAACTTCAACAGCCTAAAGGGTTTTCTAGTATAACGTGTTAAACTACGACTTGTTTACCTTCAGAGAATCCCAAGTGTGCAAAACCCTTCAACGGTTTGGAGTCAACCTGAGAACAAAAGTCGGACTCACCTGAGGTTCCTCTCGGAGGAAAAAGGCTGAATGATGCTCCAACTGTTGGGGGGCTGGATCCCCTCCTCCACACACTCCCCCCTCATTAACCAAACACACACACACACACACACACACACACACTGAAGAAGCTTTAAGGACTCCTGATTATAGTCGATGGGAGGGCCAGAGGGATGGTGTGACACAGTGGAGAGAGAACCAGTAAAGAGACGAATAAAAGGTCTCCAAACGTAGATGGAAACAGGAAGGAGGACTGGAGGAGAGGAGGGAGGGAGGACACACACACACACACACACACACACACACACACACACACACACACACACACACACACACACTCTCTCTCTCTCTCTCTCTCTCTCTCTCTCTCTCTCTCTCTCTCTCTCTCTCTCTCTCTCTCTCTCTCTCTCTCTGCTCTAGTGCTATGGTTCAGTTCTCTCTCTCTCTCTCTCTCTCTCTCTCTCTCTCTCTCGCTCTCTCTCTCTCTGCTCTAGTGCTATGGTTCAGTTTCAGCCTGTTGTGATTGGTTTAAGACATCGTTTATGGAGAAAATATTTACGTTCTGCGTTTAAACATATAATAATAACAACAAGCATCTTTATAAGAATAATAATTGTTGTTAACATTATTATTCTGATAAGCTTTTGATCAGAAACAACTAAACTGAAAAGTTTGACTAAACGACACAGAAATCTGAACTTTTTTTTTGCTTATTAAAATCCAATAAATTGATGCTTAGATGATTTTTCTGCATCTGGACCAGAACCAGTCCAGATCAACCCTCCAAGCTGCATTCTGGGACACAGTCCCAGAACTCTCTAGTTTATTGCAGACGCTAGGACACATTTCTCAATCCTCAGGTCACTGTTGCAAAACTTCACACAGCGAGCACACCAGAAGTCTATCTGGGCCAAACTGAGGATCATTTATCATTGATTTGGCCCAAAATGCCTTCAGCGACTACATCTCAAATGTCCTGAATTCTTTTCTCACTCGGACACAACAACTGCCAGAAATCTCTGCACCAACAGGACCTTTTGCACGTGCTTACATACCGTTTTCACAACTGTTAAACTTCTGTTCAGAACAATAACATAGGCTGAACGGAAGAAGACAGTAAGATTCAACAGAAATACTTTATTGGATCAAATTTTAAATCCAATAATGCAGTTTAAGCAGCCACGGCTGATTCTCAGTGTAGAGGAACGTCTACACAGGTGTTCCTCTTTCCACTTCATTCCAGAAGGAGACAACTGCTGAAAAGGTTTGTGATGTAAACATGGATCCAGCCAGATGTGGCTGGAAGAGGAAGAAGAGAGGCTGGGAGAGGCAAGGAATACATATGGATGCCTGGACATATCAGTCTGTTGTATCTGAATGGGGTGTGCACACATTCTTGTATTTTGGAATGAGCAAAAACATAAAAATAAGTAAACAAAATAAAATGCATGGTGGCACAGTTGTCAGCACTGTTGCCTCGCAGCACGAAGGTTGCAGGTTCGAAACTCGGCTGCAGCCTTTCTGCGAGGAGTTGCGTGTTCTCCCCACGCATGCGTGGGTTTCCTCCGGGTTCTCCGGTTACAACCACAGATCACAACACGCCCTATAGGTTATAAATTGTACATTGCTTTGGATAAAAGCGTCTGCTAAATAAATAAATATAAACATAAATATCAATGGATTCCGCATCTGATGCTGCATGTTGTGATGCTGCATGTTGTTATGATGCTGCATGTTGTTGTGATGCTGCATGTTGTTGTGATGCTGCATATTGTGATGCTGCATGTTGTTGTGATGCTGCATATTGTGATGCTGCATGCTGTTGTGATGCTGCATGTTGTGATGCTGCATGTTGTGATGCTGCATGTTGTTGTGATGCTGCATGTTGTTGTGATGCTGCATGTTGTGATGCTGCATGTTGTTGTGATGCTGCATGTTGTTGTGATGCTGCATGTTGTTGTGATGCTGCATGTTGTTGTGATGCTGCATGTTGTGATGCTGCATGTTGTTGTGATGCTGCATATTGTGATGCTGCATGTTGTTGTGATGCTGCATGTTGTGATGCTGCATGTTGTTGTGATGCTGCATGTTGTTGTGATGCTGCATATTGTGATGCTGCATGTTGTTGTGATGCTGCATGTTGTTTTGATGCTGCATGCTGTTATGATGCTGCATGTTGTTGTGATGCTGCATGTTGTGATGCTGCATGTTGTTGTGATGCTGCATGTTGTTGTGATGCTGCATATTGTGATGCTGCATGTTGTTGTGATGCTGCATGTTGTTTTGATGCTGCATGCTGTTATGATGCTGCATGTTGTTGTGATGCTGCATGTTGTGATGCTGCATGTTGTTGTGATGCTGCATGTTGTGATGCTGCATGTTGTGATGCTGCATGTTGTTGTGATGCTGCATGTAGTTGTGATGCTGCATGTTGTTGTGATGCTGCATGTTGTTGTGATGCTGCATGTAGTTGTGATGCTGCATGTTGTGATGCTGCATGTTGTTGTGATGCTGCATGTTGTGATGCTGCATGTTGTTGTGATGCTGCATGTTGTTGTGATGCTGCATGTTATGATGCTGCATGTTGTTGTGATGCTGCATGTTGTGATGCTGCATGTTGTTGTGATGCTGCATGTAGTTGTGATGCTGCATGTTGTGATGCTGCATGTTGTGATGCTGCATGTTGTTGTGATGCTGCATGTTGTGATGCTGCATGTTGTGATGCTGCATGTTGTTGTGATGCTGCATGTTGTTGTGATGCTGCATGTAGTTGTGATGCTGCATGTTGTTGTGATGCTGCATGTTGTTGTGATGCTGCATGTAGTTGTGATGCTGCATGTTGTTGTGATGCTGCATGTTGTTGTGATGCTGCATGTTGTGATGCTGCATGTTGTTGTGATGCTGCATGTTGTTGTGATGCTGCATGTTGTTGTGATGCTGCATGTTGTTGTGATGCTGCATGTTATGATGCTGCATGTTGTTGTGATGCTGCATGTTGTTGTGATGCTGCATGTAGTTGTGATGCTGCATGTTGTGATGCTGCATGTTGTGATGCTGCATGTTGTTGTGATGCTGCATGTAGTTGTGATGCTGCATGTTGTTGTGATGCTGCATGTTGTGATGCTGCATGTTGTGATGCTGCATGTTGTTGTGATGCTGCATGTAGTTGTGATGCTGCATGTTGTGATGCTGCATGTTGTTGTGATGCTGCATGTTGTTGTGATGCTGCATGTTGTTGTGATGCTGCATGTAGTTGTGATGCTGCATGTTGTTGTGATGCTGCATGTTGTGATGCTGCATGTAGTTGTGATGCTGCATGTTGTGATGCTGCATGTTGTGATGCTGCATGTTGTTGTGATGCTGCATGTAGTTGTGATGCTGCATGTTGTTGTGATGCTGCATGTTGTTGTGATGCTGCATGTTGTTGTGATGCTGCATGTAGTTGTGATGCTGCATGTAGTTGTGATGCTGCATGTTGTGATGCTGCATGTTGTGATGCTGCATGTTGTTGTGATGCTGCATGTAGTTGTGATGCTGCATGTAGTTGTGATGCTGCATGTTGTGATGCTGCATGTTGTGATGCTGCATGTTGTTGTGATGCTGCATGTAGTTGTGATGCTGCATGTTGTGATGCTGCATGTTGTGATGCTGCATGTTGTTGTGATGCTGCATGTAGTTGTGATGCTGCATGTTGTTGTGATGCTGCATGTTGTGATGCTGCATGTTGTGATGCTGCATGTTGTTGTGATGCTGCATGTTGTTGTGATGCTGCATGCTGTTGTGATGCTGCATGTTGTTGTGATGCTGCATGTTATGATGCTGCATGCTGTTGTGATGCTGCAAGTTGTTGTGATGCTGCATGTTGTGATGCTGCATGTTCTTGTGATGCTGCATGTTGTGATGCTGCATGTTATGATGCTGCATGCTGTTGTGATGCTGCATGTTATGATGCTGCATGCTGTTGTGATGCTGCATGTTGTTGTGATGCTGCATGTTGTTGTGATGCTGCATGTTGTTTTGATGCTGCATGTTATGATGCTGCATGTTGTGATGCTGCATGCTGTTGTGATGCTGCAAGTTGTTGTGATGCTGCATGTTGTGATGCTGCAAGTTGTTGTGATGCTGCATGTTATGATGCTGCATGCTGTTGTGATGCTGCATGTTGTGATGCTGCATGTTATGATGCTGCATGCTGTTGTGATGCTGCATGTTATGATGCTGCATGCTGTTGTGATGCTGCATGTTGTTGTGATGCTGCATTTTGTTGTGATGCTGCATGTTGTTGTGATGCTGCATGTTGTTTTGATGCTGCATGTTATGATGCTGCATGTTGTTGTGATGCTGCATGCTGTTGTGATGCTGCATGTTGTTGTGATGCTGCATGTTCTTGTGATGCTGCATGTTGTTGTGATGCTGCATGTTGTGATGCAGCATTTTGTTGTGATGCAGCATGCTGTTGTGATGCTGCAAGTTGTTGTGATGCTGCATGTTGTGATGCTGCATGTTCTTGTGATGCTGCATGTTGTGATGCTGCATGTTATGATGCTGCATGCTGTTGTGATGCTGCATGTTGTGATGCTGCATGTTATGATGCTGCATGCTGTTGTGATGCTGCATGTTATGATGCTGCATGTTGTTGTGATGCTGCATGTTGTTGTGATGCTGCATGTTGTTTTGATGCTGCATGTTATGATGCTGCATGTTGTTGTGATGCTGCATGTTGTTGTGATGCTGCATGTTGTTGTGATGCTGCATGTTATGATGCTGCATGTTATGATGCTGCATGCTGTTGTGATGCTGCAAGTTGTTGTGATGCTGCATGTTACGATGCTGCATGCTGTTGTGATGCTGCAAGTTGTTGTGATGCTGCATGTTGTGATGCTGCATGTTCTTGTGATGCTGCATGTTGTGATGCTGCATGTTATGATGCTGCATGCTGTTGTGATGCTGCATGTTGTTGTGATGCTGCATGTTATGATGCTGCATGTTGTTGTGATGCTGCATGTTGTGATGCTGCATGTTGTTGTGATGCTGCATGTTATGATGCTGCATGTTGTTGTGATGCTGCAAGTTGTTGTGATGCTGCATGTTGTGATGCTGCATGTTCTTGTGATGCTGCATGTTGTGATGTTGCATGTTTTGATGCTGCATGCTGTTGTGATGCTGCATGTTGTGATGCTGCATGTTGTTGTGATGCTGCATGTTGTTGTGATGCTGCATGCTGTTGTGATGCTGCATGTTGTTGTGATGCTGCATGTTGTTGTGATGCTGCATGTTATGATGCTGCATGTTGTTGTGATGCTGCATGTTGTTGTGATGCTGCATGTTGTGATGCTGCATGTTCTTGTGATGCTGCATGTTGTGATGCTGCATGTTGTGATGCTGCATGTTGTTGTGATGCTGCATGTTGTTGTGATGCTGCATGTTGTTGTGATGCTGCATGTTGTTGTGATGCTGTATGTTGTTGTGATGCAGCATTTTGTTGTGATGCTGCATGTTGTTGTGATGCTGCATGTTGTTGTGATGCTGCATGTTGTTGTGATGCTTCACGTTATGATGCTGCATGTTGTTGTGATGCTGCATGTTGTTGTGATGCTGCATGTTGTTGTGATGCTGCATGTTGTTGTGATGCTGTATGTTGTTGTGATGCAGCATTTTGTTGTGATGCTGCATGTTGTGATGCACCCATCATGCTCAGTGACTACTGTACAAGCCTGTGAGGGCAGTGCTATGATCTGGGCTTGCTGCAGGTTGTCAGGTCTGGGTTCAGCAACAGGATGTGCTCCAAGAATGAGGTCAGCTGATTACCAGAATAGCCTGAATAGGGAGCCTAAGTCTCCTCCCTTTCTGGTCAGCTCACGGGTCCTTGAAAGAATGAAAACATGAATGCTCGTCAATGATGCTAAAAGAGCTATTTTCTTTTCCGCTTTGCGTTACGCCCTGGATCACACACGTCTTACTGCAATTTAAATGGTGTTTCAACCTTTCCAGTCATGTGATTTTAGATTTATCAGCTTGTTCTTCCGGAGACCCGTAGTCTAGAAGTAGATGGGCGTGACATAGGCTCCCTATGATCAGGTTATTCCATCTTCCCTGATGACACGGCCATATTCCAAGATGAATACCAAGAGTCATCAGGCTCAGATAAAGAGTGGTTCAGGGAGCAGGAGACATCTTGTTCACCCATGGATGGGCCACCACAGAGTCCAGATCCTAGCTCCGTTGAGAATCTTTGGAATGTGCTGGAGAAGGCTTTGTGTAGCGGTCAGACTACCATCATCTTGGTGAGACATTGATGCAACACTGGATGGAGGTACATCTGGGGATGTTGCAGGAGCTTACCGAAACGCCACAGCGAATGTGTGCCGTGATTAAGGATAAAGGCGGTCCAACCAAACATCAGAGTGTGATCTCTTTTTGGGCCGGGCGGTGTGTCTATGAGGCTTCCACCACCTCAGCTGCCTGCTTTCGATGAGGAGGAGCAACAGCTCTGCTCTGAGCTGCTCTCCTCACCTCCGAGGTTGAGACGGGTCCGACTAGAGAAAAATCCTTCCAGCGGCTTGTTGTTTTGGTTCTGATCCACATCCGGTGAAGTTTGGGCTGCAGATGGACCAGTACACAAAGAGCTGTGGTTTTAAGCTCAGATCCCTCTTCACCTCACTCCCATTCAGGAGACAGCATTCCGACCTTTTCCGTGAAACCGATGGGTATGAAGTAGCATTAGCATGGAGTGTTCTGATATGCTTTGATAAAAGGACTTGAAAAGATGCCAAAATTTAGGCTCCTGAAGAGATGTCTGCATGTTTAATCAGCAATGGCACCCCCAAGGGGTGGCCAGGGGTGCCCATGGCCACCCCTAGAAAATTGCTGGCCCCCCAGCAAAAGCCAGTGTTAATAAATCATATTAATGTTCAGTCAAACCATAAATTGATCTTATTTATTCAAAACATAATTGTAAAACACAATAAAAATACTTTTAAGGAGTAAATAAATAATCAGAATAAAAAATACATGTTTCTGCTGCTCACGCTTTTAAAAAAGTTTTTTATCTCCGTAGTTTTTTTTGTGAGCACAGAAACGGGTGAAATAAAGTAAAATAATACGTTTTAAAATAAAATATGAAATAACATTTTAAAGAGCAAGTCACCCCCAAATAAACTTTTTTTTTGCTGATAAACTAAATAAACGAGTGTCTAATCGTGCTGCAGACACGTGTCGTCAATAATTTGGCACTTCAGTGCATCTTAGTTAAAATTTAAATATTCTGCCTAAAACTGTCAGTGTTGTGCCGTTGTCAGGTAAAAACTCTGCACTGTATTTTAATTTAAATCTGCCACCGCTATTGGCTAAGAAGTATGCTATGATGTAAACTGGTACATTATGATGTCACAATGCTGTGAGCTAGCCTGGCAAGCCAGATTAAATAAATGTATTATTTAGTCTGGCCACGCTCCACTGACGGCTCTCGGTTGTGGGGCGGGTTCTACCGTTGTCCACTGGACAATGAATGTGACATTCTCTTGTTTCACTCTGTTGCATCATCCCACCCACCAGGCATATAGAGTGCCCTGATTGGCCCACAAAGCGGATAAAGCTCTGTGATTTGTTCACTAAGCAGATAGAGCACTATGATTGGCCCACCATTATGGACCAATCACAGCTCTTTATGTGTTTGAAACCCCTCTAGAGAGCTGTGA